>NW_020690594.1:0-5221 GCF_002925995.2 Terrapene triunguis
GCGCCCCCCCCCCCCCCAACCTGGTTCACTCTACTTCCCTGTAAACCAACCCCCCCCCCTCCCCTCCCCCCGAGCACCGCTTGCAGAGGCAATAAAGTCATTGTTACTTCACATTCATGCATTCTTTATTAATTCATCACACAACTAGGGGGATAATTGCCAAGGTAGCCCGGGATGGGTGGGGGAGGAGGGAAGGAAAAGGACACACTGCAGTTTAAAACTTTAACTCTTAGGCCTGGTCTACACTAGGAGGTTATGTCGAATTTAGCAGTGTTAAATCGAATTAACCCTGCACCCGTCCACACAATGAAGCTATTTAGTTCGACATAGAGGTCTCTTAAATTCCATTTCTGTACTCCTCCCCAACGAGGGGAGTAGCGCTAAATTCGACATGGCCATGTCGAATTAGGGTAGGTGTGGATGGAAATCGACGCTAATAGCTCCGGGAGCTATCCCACAGTGCACCACTCTGTTGACGCTCTGGACAGCAGTCTGAGCTCGGATGCTCTGACCAGCCACACAGGAAAAGCCCTGGGAAAATTTGAATTCCTTTTCCTATCTGGGCAGTTTGAATCTCATTTCCTGTTTGGACATCGTGGCGAGCTCATCAGCACTGGCAACGACGCAGAGCTCTCCAGCAGAGGTGACCATGCAATCCCAGAATAGAAAGAGGGCCCCAGCATGGACTGATCGGGAAGTCTTGGATCTGATCGCTGTGTGGGGCGATGAGTCCGTGCTTTCGGAGCTGCGCTCGAAAAGACGGAACGCAAAGATCTACGAGAAGATCTCTAAAGCCATGACAGAGAGAGGATACACCCGGGATGCAACGCAGTGCCGTGTGAAAATCAAGGAGCTGAGACAAGGCTACCAGAAGACCAAAGAGGCAAACGGACGCTCCGGAGCCCAGCCCCAGACATCCCGTTTTTACAGGGCACTGCATTCCATCCTAGGTGCGGCCGCCACCACTACCCCACCAGTGACCGTGGACTCTGAGGATGGGATATCGTCCACGGCCGGTTCCTCGGACATGTTAGCGGACGGGGAAGATGAGGAAGGAGATGAGGAGGACGAGGCAGTCGACAGCACTTGCAACGCTGATTTCCCCGACAGCCAGGATCTCTTCATCACCCTCACAGAGATCCCCTACCAACCGTCCACAGGTGTTAACCCGGACCCAGAATCAGGGGAAGGATCAGTCGGTAAGTGTTTAAAACATGTAAACATTTATTTTGAACAGAACAGGAATATTAACAATGAGTTTTTCATGATTAGTTTGCCCTAGGCGCTCTACTTTTTAGTCCTTGCCAGTCAGCTACTGGAAAAGAAGGTCTATATGTCCGGGGATAGAGCTGAAATCCTCATGGGACATCTCCACGAAACTCTCCTGGAGGTAATTGGAAAGCCTTTGCATCAGGTTCCTGGGGAGAGCGGCCTTATTGTGTCCTCCGTGGTAGGAAACTTTTCCACGCCAGGCTATCATCAAGTACTCTGGGATCATTGCCTTGCAGAGCATGGCGGCATACGGCCCTGGTTTTTGCTGGCTTTCACGCAGCATGCGGTCTTTCTCTGTCCCAGAAATCCTCAGCAGAGTGATGTCGCTCATGGTGACCTGCTTAGAATTAGGGGAATGTTACTGTTGGGACTGCTTGCCTGTTCCTTTACAGAACTGTAACCGGCGGTTTACAGCCACGCAGTGGAGGCGGGAGAGGGGCAGCATACAGGGATCTTTCCCGGGGACAGCCGCAAGGGGGTGGGATAGGGGCAGAGTTCATGCTTGCCGGATTGCCGGCAGCAGGAACTGGCCAACGCTAGGAGCATTGCTTTGAATGTGAAAGGAGGGCACTGCTATAATTTAAGTTTTAAGCAGCCAAAAGTCTACGGCTTACCATGTCAGCCTGCTACCCGAATTCCGCTGTCCTGCCCCGCTTGTCTGATCTCCACTGCAAGACCCCAGGCACTGAATGCGAAGGCCGAAAATTTGACTTTGTCCTGAGTGCACATGTGATAGGTGCTGTGCATGGTCTTGTTCACAGAGAAAGACTATGTTCATTATTCACAAAAAATTATCTTTGTGAGGAATTCACTCCCTTTTTCCCATCCCACAGCTGCGACTGTCTCCCGACCTACCCTGGCATCCCCCTCCCAGAGGCTGGCGCAGATTAGGTAGAGAAAGAAAAGGACATGGGACGACGTTCTCAGAACTTATGGGCTGCTCCTGAGCTGAGGCGGCCCAGCAGACCCAGTGGAGGGAGAACATATCACAAATCCATCGATCACACATTGAACGGGAGGAGAGGTGGCGTCAGGAAGACCAGCAGGCGACTCAAACGCTGCTTGGACTAATGAGGGAGCAAACGGACACGCTCTGGCGCCTTGTGGATGTTCTGCAGGACCGGAGGCAGGAGGACAGAGCCCCGCTGCAGTCTCTCTCTAACCGCCCTCCCCCGCCACAAAGTCCCATACCCCCCTCACCCAGAGTCTCAAGAAGGAAGGGCGGCAGGGGCTGTGAAAACTGTCACTCCACCCCTGCAGACTGCTCAAGTAACAGAAGGCTCTCATTCCCCAAAATTTGATAAGTCCTTTCCTTCCCACCTCACCCAAGCCCCCGGCCCAGTTTCATCCCCTAACTGTTTAGCTGCTAATAAAAAATACGTTTCTGTTAATTACTGTTTCCATCATGTTTTTAGAGGACAGTGTGTTTGAAGGGGGGGGAAGGGGGTTGGTAATTGGACAGGACAGTCACCTTTACCAGGGTACAGACAGGGGGGCATGTTCAGCAGCAGGTCACACACACATTGCAGTCACTAGGCACCCTGGTCAGTCTGGGAGGTGGTTTTTATGTTCTCTGTGTGTGTGTGTGTGTGTGTGTGTGGGGGGGGGGGGCGCTATGTGAGTTTGTGGTGGGGGAGGGCGGTTAGAGATCTTATGCAGCGGTCCTTATCCTGGATAACAGAGCCACGCAGCAGCGTCCTCCCCCGCCACAAAGTCACATAGCCCCCCCACACAGAGTCCCGAAAAGGAGGGGTGGCAGGCTCCGTTGAAACAACCAGTCCACCACTGCTGACCGCTCTAGGAGCAGGAGCCTGTCATTCCTCGAGTTTATAAGCGTTCTTTCCATCACTACGCCCGCTCCCCACCACAGTCTGTGTCCCAGTTTCAACCCTTTACCACGAAACCCGTAATAAAGAAAACGGTGTTCATTAACAAAGTTCCATTTTTTTTATTTTTAAACATGTGTTGGAAGGGGTGGGGGGGGATGGGGTGAACGGGGTATGTAGCTGCAGAGGATAGTCAACATAAACTGGATAAAGAAATGGGGGCAGGTTCAGCTTCTCTTTAAACAAAGTTAATAGTCACAGGTTACCCTGCTCACTGAGGAACCTAGCTTTCAAAGCCTCCCGGATGCACAGTGCCTCCCGCTGGGCTCTTCTAATCGCACGGCTGTCTGGCTGGGCGTAATCAGCAGCCAGGCTATTTGCCTCAACCTCCCACCCCACCATAAATGTCTCCCCCTTGCTCTCACAGAGATTGTGGAGCACACAGCAAGCTGCAACAACAATGGGGAGATTGGTTTCGCTGAGATCACAGCGAGTCAGTAAGGTTCTCCATCTCCCCTTGAGACATCCAAAAGCACACTCCACCACCATTCTGCACTTGCTGAGATGGTAGTTGAAGAGGTCTTTCAGTGTCCAGGGCGACTGTATAGGGCTTCATGAGCCAGGGCATTAGCGGGTAGGCTGGGTCCCTGAGGATCACTATAGGCATCTCCACATCCCCAAGAGTTATTTTGTGGTCTGGGAAGTAAATACCTTCCTGCAGCCGTCTAAACAGACCAGAGTTCCTGAAAACACGAGCGTCATGAACCTTGCCCGGCCATCCGACGTTGATGTTCGTAAAACGTCCCCTATGGTTCACCAGTGCTTGCAGCACCATTGAAAAGTAGCCCTTTCGGTTAATGTACTGGCTGGCCTGGTGGTCCGGTCCCAGGATAGGGATGTGAGTTCCATCTATAGCCCCACCGCAGTTTGGGAATCCCATCGCGGCGAAGCCATCTATGATGACCTGCACGTTTCCCAGGGTCACTACCTTTGACAGCAGTAGCTCAACAATTGCGTTGGCTACTTGCATTACAGCAACCCCCATGGTAGATTTGCCCACGCCAAAGTGGTTCGCGACTGACCGGTAGCTGTCTGGCGTTGCAAGCTTTCAGAGGGCTATGGCCACTCGCATCCAGGTGTCCTTGCGCTTCAGGGCAGGGGACAGCATCTGACAAAGTTCCAGGAAAGTTCCCTGCCGCATCCGAAAGTTTCGCAGCCACTGGGATTCATCCCAGACCTGCAGCACTACGCGGTCCCACCAGTCCGTGCTTGTTTCCCAGGCCCAGAATCGCCATTCCACAGCATCAACATGACCCATTGCCACCATGATGTTCACTGCGCGGGGTCCCGTGCTTGCGAGAGGTCTGTGCCACTCTCAGACTTCATGTCCTCACCGCGATGCCGTAGCCTCCTCGCCCGATTTCTCAGCATCTGCCTCTGGAAAAGGTGGACGATAAGGTGCGAGGTGTTGACAACGGCCATAACTGAAGCGATGCTCACAGCGGGCTCCATGCTCGCAGTGCTGTGGCGTCCGCGCTGTCACTCACCAGAAAAAGCGCGCGAAATGATTGCCCGCCGGCGCTTTCAGGGAGGGAGGGCGGGAGTCACGGTTGGATGATGAAAGTTACCCCAAACCACCCTCGACACATTTTTCCCCCAGCAGGCATTGGGGGCTCGACCCAGAATTCCAATGGGCAGTGGGGACTGCGGGAACTGTGGGATAGCTGCCCACAGTGCACCGCTTCCAATGTCGACGCTTGCCCCGTTAGTGTGGACTCACAAAATCGAATTACTGCCCTTAGTGTGGATACACACGTTCGACTTTGTAATATTGATTCCACATATTCGATTTAAGTAAAATTGAACTACTCTCGTAGTGTAGACATTGAAGGCCAGCCTTCTGATGCTCAGGCAATCATCTGGGGTGGAGTGACTGGGTGGCCGGAGGCCCCCCCCACCGTGTTCTTGGGCATCTGGGTGAGGAGGCTATGGAACTTGGGGAGGAGGGCTGTTGGTTACACAGGGGCTGTAGCGGCGGTCTCTGCTCCTGCTGCCTTTCCTGCAGCTCAACCATACGCTGGAGCATATCAGTTTGATGCTCCAGCAGCTGGAGCATATCAGTT
>NW_020690594.1:5231-5561 GCF_002925995.2 Terrapene triunguis
TCCAGCAGCTGGAGCATATCAGTTTGATGCTCCAGCAGCTGGAGCATCGACTCTTGCCTTCTGTCTGCAAGCTGACGCCACCTATCATCTTCAGCCTGCCACCTCTCCTCTCGTTCATATTGTGCTTTTCTGTAGTCTGACATTGACTGCCTCCACGCATTCTGCTGTGCTGTCAGTCAGTGTGGGAGGACATCTGGAGCTCCGAGAACATATCATCCCGAGTCCGCCGTTTTCTCCTTCTAATCTTCGCTAGCCTCTGTGAAGGAGAAACATTTGCAGCTGGTGGAGAAGGGAGAGGTGGTTAAAAAAAAAAAAAAAAAAAAAAAAAAA
>NW_020690595.1:0-1990 GCF_002925995.2 Terrapene triunguis
CCCCATCCCTGTTCCTGAGCCGTCCACCAGGGCCCCGTCTGTGTTACCGGAGACCCAAACACAGGTGGTGGAACCGGATCCCCTGCCAACGACTGCAACAGCCGTAGTGGATCCAATCCCAGAGACCCATCCAAAGCCAGTCCCGGAACCGGAACTGGCAACGCAACCAGCACCAGAACCATTGCCGGCACGGAGTCCAGCGCTTGCAACCCCGTCTACAACTCCAATGCCAGAGGGCACCAGCGAGCCTGAACTGGCGGAAGCAGCAGATAACCCTACCCAAGAGGCTCAGCCAGAGCCTGAGATACCACATAGTGCACCAGAGGACAGCGGTTCACAGTCAATGGAAACAGTCCCAGCACCTGCATCGCTTCCAGAGGGACCAAGCCCCAGTCCACAGTCCAAGGAGGAACTGATGTCTCCAGCATCAAGGGAACAGTTCCAGGCCGAGCAGGAAGCAGATGACAGCCTTCAGAAAGCTTGGGCGGCGGCACGGAGCACCCCACCGCCTCTCAGCTCTTCTAACCGATCCCGGTTTGTTGTAGAAAAAGGACTTTTATACAAGGAGACTCTTTCTGGTGGGCACCAGGAAGACTGGCATCCTCAAAGACAGTTGGTAGTTCCCACTAAGTATCGGGTAAAGCTCTTGAGCTTAGCCCATGATCATCCCAGTGGCCATTCTGGGGTGAACAGAACCAAAGACCGGTTGGGGAAGTCCTTCCACTGGGAGGGAATGGGCAAGGACGTTGCTAATTATGTCCGGTCTTGTGAGGTGTGCCAACGAGTGGGAAAGCCCCAAGACCAGGTTAAAGCCCCTCTCCAGCCACTACCCATAATTGAGGTCCCATTTCAGCGAGTAGCTGTGGATATTCTGGGTCATTTCCCAAAGAAGACACCCAGAGGAAAGCAGTACGTACTGACTTTCATGGATTTTGCTACCCGATGGCCGGAAGCTGTACCCTTAAGCAACACCAAGACTAAAAGTGTGTGCCAGGCATTAGCAGACATTTTTGCCAGGGTAGGTTGGCCCTCCGACATCCTTACAGATTCGGGAACTAATTTCCTGGCAGGGAACATGAAAAACCTGTGGGAAGCTCATGGGGTGAATCACTTGGTTGCCACCCCTCATCACCATCAAACCAATGGTCTGGTGGAGAGGTTTAATGGAACTTTGGGGGCCATGATACGTAAATTCATAAACGAACACTCCAATGATTGGGACCTAGTGTTGCAGCAGTTGCTTTTTGCCTACAGGGCTGTACCACATCCCAGTTTAGGGTTTTCACCATTTGAACTTGTGTATGGCCGCGAGGTTAAGGGGCCATTACAGTTGGTGAAGCAGCAATGGGAGGGGTTTACGCCTTCTCCAGGAACTAACATTCTAGACTTTGTAAACAACCTACAAAACACCCTCCGACACTCTTTAGCCCTTGCTAAAGAAAACCTAAAGGATGCTCAGGAAGAGCAAAAGGCCTGGTATGATAAACATTCCAGAGAACGGTCCTTCAAAGTAGGAGACCAAGTCATGGTCTTAAAGGCGCTCCAGGCCCATAAAATGGAAGCGTCGTGGGAAGGACCATTCACGGTCCAGGAGCGCCTAGGAGCTGTTAACTATCTCATAGCCTCCCCCACCTCCAACATAAAGCCTAAGGTATACCATGTTAATTCTCTTAAGCCCTTTTATTCCAGAGGATTAAACGTTTGCCAGTTTACAGCCCAGGAAACAGATGACGCGGAGTGGCCTGCAGGTGTCTACTATGAAGGAACAAGGAATGGTGGCGTGGAAGAGGTGAACCTCTCCGCAACCCTTGGACGTCCGCAGCGACAGCAGATCAAGGAGCTGTGCACAAGCTTTGCACCGATTTTCTCAGCCACTCCAGGACGGACCGAACGGGCATACCACTCCATTGACACAGGTAATGCTCACCCAATTAGAACCCCATCCTACCGGGAGTCACCTCATGCCCAAGCTGCTATACAAAGGGAGATC
>NW_020690596.1:0-2616 GCF_002925995.2 Terrapene triunguis
CTGTATAGAAAGTGAATGAGGAACAAATTTGAGGATCTTCTGATGACTCTCTGCTGAGGGGGACGGAGGCGCCCATCTGTCGCCCTGACATTTCATCTCGAGAGGTATGCTGCCTGCCGGGAGCCCGTATCCGAGACGTTACGGAGGCATTGTCGAGGATTATCCAGCCCTCTGACTACTACCCCATGCTACTCATCCATGTGGGGACAAATGATACTGCGCGGTGTGACACTGAGTGGATCAAGAGTGACTACAGGGCTCTGGGAGTAAGGGTGAAGGAGTTTGGAGCGCAGGTGGTATTCTCTTCAATTCTTCCTGTCAAAGGTAGGGGCCCGGGCAGAGACAGATGTATCATGGAGGTGAATGCCTGGCTGCGAAGATGGTGTCGCCAGGAGGGCTTTGGCTTCCTAGACCACAGAATGCTATTTGAGGAAGGACTGCTAGGCAGAGATGGTGTTCACCTTTCGAGGAGGGGAAAGACCCTATTTGGACACAGACTGGCTAACCTAGTGAGGAGGGCTTTAAACTAGGTTCGACGGGGACAGGTGAGCAAAGCCCGCAGGTAAGGGGGGAACATGGAGACCTGGGAGATGGGTCGGAGACGAGAGGGAGTGTGGGCTATATTGGCAGAGAGAAAGGAGGGTCAGGACAAAACCGGGAGGAAAGATCAAACCAGTATCTTAGATGCCTATATACAAATGCGAGAAGTATGGGTAATAAGCAGGAAGAACTGGAAGTGCTAATAAATAAATACAACTATGACATTGTTGGCATCACTGAAACTTGGTGGGATAATACACATGATTGGAATGTTGGTGTGGATGGATACAGCTTGCTCAGGAAGGATAGACAGGGGAAAAAGGGAGGAGGTGTTGCCTTATATATTAAAAATGTACACACTTGGACTGAGGTAGAGATGGACATAGGAGACGGAAGAGTTGAGAGTCTCTGGGTTAGGCTAAAAGGGGCAAAAAACAAGGGTGATGTCATGCTAGGAGTCTACTACAGGCTACCTAACCAGGTGGAAGAGGTGGATGAGGCTTTTTTTAAACAACTAACAAAATCATCCAAAGCCCAAGATTTGGTGGTGATGGGGGACTTCAACTATCCAGATATATGTTGGGAAAATAACACAGCGGGGCACAGACTATCCAACAAATTCTTGGACTGCATTGCAGACAACTTTTTATTTCAGAAGGTTGAAAAAGCTACTAGGGGTGAAGCTGTTCTAGACTTGATTTTAACAAATAGGGAGGAACTCGTTGAGAATTTGAAAGTAGAAGGCAGCTTGGGTGAAAGTGATCATGAAATCATAGAGTTTGCAATTCTAAGGAAGGGTAGAAGGGAGAACAGCAAAATAGAGACAATGGATTTCAGGAAGGCGGATTTTGGTAAGCTCAGAGAGCTGATAGGTAAGATCCCATGGGAATCAAGACTGAGGGGAAAAACAACTGAGGAGAGTTGGCAGTTTTTCAAAGGGACACTATTAAGGGCCCAAAAGCAAGCTATTCCGCTGGTTAGGAAAGATAGAAAATGTGGCAAAAGACCACCTTGGCTTAACCACGAGATCTTGCATGATCTAAAAAATAAAAAGGAGTCATATAAAAAATGGAAACTAGGACAGATTACAAAGGATGAATATAGGCAAACAACACAGGAATGCAGGGGCAAGATTAGAAAGGCAAAGGCACAAAATGAGCTCAAACTAGCTAAGGGAATAAAGGGGAACAAGAAGACTTTTTATCAATACATTAGAAGCAAGAGGAAGACCAAAGACAGGGTAGGCCCACTGCTTAGTGAAGAGGGAGAAACAGTAACAGGAAACTTGGAAATGGCAGAGATGCTTAATGACTTCTTTGTTTCGGTCTTCACCGAGAAGTCTGAAGGAATGCCTAACCTAGTGAATGCTAATGGGAAGGGGGTAGGTTTAGCAGATAAAATAAAAAAAGAACAAGTTAAAAATCACTTAGAAAAGTTAGATGCCTGCAAGTCACCAGGGCCTGATGAAATGCATCCTAGAATACTCAAGGAGCTAATAGAGGAGGTATCTGAGCCTCTAGCTATTATCTTTGGAAAATCATGGGAGACGGGAGAGATTCCAGAAGACTGGAAAAGGTCAAATATAGTGCCCATCTATAAAAAGGGAAATAAAAACAACCCAGGAAACTACAGACCAGTTAGTTTAACTTCTGTGCCAGGGAAGATAATGGAGCAAGTAATTAAGGAAATCATCTGCAAACGCTTGGAAGGTGGTAAGGTGATAGGGAACAGCCAGCATGGATTTGTAAAGAACAAATCATGTCAAACCAATCTGATAGCTTTCTTCGATAGGATAACGAGTCTTGTGGATAAGGGAGAAGCTGTGGATGTGGTATACCTAGATTTTAGTAAGGCATTTGATACGGTCTCGCACGATATTCTTATCGACAAACTAGGCAAATACAATTTAGATGGGGCTACTATAAGGTGGGTGCATAACTGGCTGGATAACCGTACTCAGAGAGTTGTTATTAATGGTTCCCAATCCTGCTGGAAAGGCATAACGAGTGGGGTTCCGCAGGGGTCTGTTTTGGGACCGGCTCTGTTCAATATCTTCATTAACGACTTAGATATTGG
>NW_020690597.1:0-673 GCF_002925995.2 Terrapene triunguis
TCACCAGGGAATTGGTGAAAGGTTTCTCAAGGCTTCCCAGGGAGGGAATTCTTGTGATGGTGGCAGCGGACCAAAGCTAAGCTGGTAGATAAGCTTAGAAGTTTTTATGCAGGCCCCTACATTTGTACCCTAAGGTTCAAAGTGGGGATACAGCCTTGACATGGTGGCGCAGCGGTGGAGATCGTTTTAGACCCAAAAGCCAGTAAGAGATTTTTTTTCCTTCTAGCTGCTTGGAAAGCAGAGCTGAAGGTAGATGCATATCTTATCTCTCCTTGCCTGAAGGCAGAGGTGTTAAGTTTTTTTTTAACAAGGGGCTTTGTTAAGAGAAGGGTTCAAAGGGAGCAAACTTTGAACTGGTAAAGGTAATTTACAGGCTGAATTGTTTTTTTTTTCTTTTTACATCCTCGGGAGTAGCTTGTTAGAAAGTCTCTGTTAACTCAGCAGCAGCCAGAGCTAAGTACATCCCAGTTTCAGTCAACTGCAGAGGGTGTGACCCAGCACAAGAAAACAGGAAAATGACTGCCAAAGAAGTAACTAACAAAATAGAACTGGCCAGACTAGAGGCAGAAGAAAACGAGAGAAAACATCAGAGACTGCTTGAAATTAAAAAACTCGAGGCAGAGCAGCATGAAAGAGAAGAAAAAGCCAAACAGGAGGCCCATGAAAGAGAAGA
>NW_020690597.1:683-6024 GCF_002925995.2 Terrapene triunguis
AAACAGGAGGCCCATGAAAGAGAAGAAAAAGCCAAACAGGAGGCCCACAAGAGAGAGATGGAGCTGAAAGAAAAAGAGATGGAACTGGAAGCAGCAAGGACTAGGCAGGATGCAGCAGACCATCCTAACAACTCCTCTCCAGGTACCACTTCCCATCCCAGGAAATTCCCCACCTACAAGGCAGGCGATGATACTGAGGCCTTCTTAGAAAATTTTGAAAGGGCCTGCCTTGGATACAACATCCCTCTACCCCAGTACATGGTAGAGCTGAGACCGCAGCTCAGTGGACCCTTAGCAGAGGTGGCGGCTGAAATGCCTAAGGAACACATGAACAGTTATGAACTTTTTAAAAACAAGGCCAGAATCAGAATGGGGCTAACACCTGAGCATGCCCGTCGGCGGTTCAGAGCCCTAAGGTGGAAACCTGATGTGTCATTTACCCGACATGCCTACCACATTGGAAAAAATTGGGATGCCTGGATATCAGGAGCAAATGTTAAATCTACGGAAGAGTTGCCCTTCCTATTGCAAATGGAGCAGTTTTTAGAGGGTGTTCCTGAGGAAATAGAAAGGTACATCCTAGATGGGAAGCCCAAAACTGTAACCGAGGCGGGGGAGATTGGAGCCAAATGGGTGGAGGTGACAGAAAAGAAAAAAGCTAGTAGCAGTTGGAGCGAATATCAGAAGGGGCAAGCCGAAACAAAACCTTATCACCGGGGACAACCCAAGGTCCCACCCACATCCCAAGGGAAACCCCAGACGCCTTCTCACCCCACCCCACCAGTCTCCACCAACCAACATCGCCCCGGTGATACCTTAGCAGGGCGATGTTTTAAATGTAATGAACTGGGGCATATAAAGGCTCACTGCCCCAAGAACCCCAACCGATTACAGTTCATTACACCCCAGTCACACCAAAGATCCCCAGACCCAGATGCCTCTCTCATACCCTCGGAGCGAAGGGAAACCTTGAGAGTGGGCGGAAAGAAGGTTATCGCTTGGAGGGATACTGGGGCACAAGTGTCAACTATCCACCAATCCCTAGTGGACCACAAACTCATCAACCCGGAGGCTACAGTGACAATTCAACCCTTCGTGTCACAGTCTGTAACCTTGCCTACAGCCCAGTTGCATGTCCAGTACAAGGGCTGGGCAGGAATGTGGACTTTTGCAGTCTATGACAATTATCCCATCCCCATGCTGCTGGGGGAAGACTTGGCCAACCATGTGAAGCTAGCCAAGAGGGTGGGAATAGTCACCCGCAGCCAGGCTAAGCAAGCTTTCACCCCCATCCCTGTTCCTGAGCCGTCCACCAGAGCCCCGTCTGTGTTACCGGAGACCCAAACACAGGTGGTGGAACCGGATCCCCTGCCAACGACTGCAACAGCCGTAGTGGATCCAATCCCAGAGACCCAGCCAAAGCCAGTCCCAGAACCGGAACTGGCAACGCAACCAGCACCAGAACCATTGCCGGCACTGAGTCCAGCGCTTGCAACCCCATCTACAACTCCAATGCCAGAGGGCACCAGCGAGCCTGAACTGGCGGAAGCAGCAGATAACCCTACCCAAGAGGCTCAGCCAGAGCCTGAAATACCACATAGTGCACCAGAGGACAGCGGTTCACAGTCAATGGAAACAGCCCCAGCACCTGCATCGCTTCCAGAGGGACCAAGCCCCAGTCCACAGTCCAAGGAGGAACTGATGTCTCCAGCATCAAGGAAACAGTTCCAGGCCGAGCAGGAAGCAGATGACAGCCTTCAGAAAGCTTGGGCGGCGGCGCGGAGCACCCCACCGCCTCTCAGCTCTTCTAACCGATCCCGGTTTGTTGTAGAACAAGGACTGTTATACAAGGAGACTCTTTCTGGTGGGCACCAGGAAGACTGGCATCCTCAAAAACAGTTGGTAGTTCCCACTAAGTATCGGGTAAAGCTCTTGAGCTTAGCCCATGATCATCCCAGTGGCCATTCTGGGGTGAACAGAACCAAAGACCGGTTGGGGAAGTCCTTCCACTGGGAGGGAATGGGCAAGGACGTTGCTAATTATGTCCGGTCTTGTGAGGTGTGCCAACGAGTGGGAAAGCCCCAAGACCAGGTTAAAGCCCCTCTCCAGCCACTACCCATAATTGAGGTCCCATTTCAGCGAGTAGCTGTGGATATTCTGGGTCCTTTCCCAAGGAAGACACCCAGAGGAAAGCAGTACGTACTGACTTTCATGGATTTTGCTACCCGATGGCCGGAAGCTGTACCCTTAAGCAACACCAAGGCTAAAAGTGTGTGCCAGGCATTAGCAGACATTTTTGCCAGGGTAGGGTGGCCCTCCGACATCCTTACAGATTCGGGAACTAATTTCCTGGCAGGGAAAATGAAAAACCTGTGGGAAGCTCATGGGGTGAATCACTTGGTTGCCACCCCTCATTACCATCAAACCAATGGTCTGGTGGAGAGGTTTAACGGAACTTTGGGGGCCATGATACGTAAATTCGTAAATGAACACTCCAATGATTGGGACCTAGTGTTGCAGCAGTTGCTTTTTGCCTACAGGGCTGTTCCACATCCCAGTTTAGGGTTTTCACCATTTGAAATTGTGTATGGCCGCGAGGTTAAGGGGCCATTACAGTTGGTGAAGCAGCAATGGGAGGGGTTTACGCCTTCTCCAGGAACTAACATTCTAGACTTTGTAAGCAACCTACAAAACACCCTCCGACACTCTTTAGCCCTTGCTAAAGAAAACCTAAAGGATGCTCAGGAAGAGCAAAAGGCCTGGTATGATAAACATTCCAGAGAACGGTCCTTCAAAGTAGGAGACCAAGTCATGGTCTTAAAGGCGCTCCAGGCCCATAAAATGGAAGCGTCGTGGGAAGGACCATTCACGGTCCAGGAGCGCCTAGGAGCTGTTAACTATCTCATAGCCTCCCCCACCTCCAACATAAAGCCTAAGGTATACCATGTTAATTCTCTTAAGCCCTTTTATTCCAGAGAATTAAACGTTTGCCAGTTTACAGCCCAGGAAACAGATGACGCGGAGTGGCCGGCAGGTGTCTACTACGAAGGAAAAAGGAATGGTGGCGTGGAAGAGGTGAACCTCTCCACAACCCTGGGACGTCTGCAGCGACAGCAAATCAAGGAGCTGTGCACAAGCTTTGCACCGATTTTCTCAGCCACTCCAGGACGGACCGAACGGGCATACCACTCCATTGACACAGGTAATGCTCACCCAATTAGAACCCCACCCTACCGGGAGTCACCTCATGCCCAAGCTGCTATACAAAGGGAGATCCAGGACATGCTACAGATGGGTATAATCCGCCCCTCTACCAGTGCATGGGCATCTCCAGTGGTTCTAGTTCCCAAACCAGATGGGGAAATACGCTTTTGCGTGGACTACCGTAAGCTAAATGCTGTAACTCGTCCTGACAACTATCCAATGCCACGCACAGATGAGCTATTGGAAAAATTGGGACATGCCCAATTCATCTCTACTTTAGACTTAACCAAAGGGTACTGGCAAGTACCACTAGATGAACCCGCTAAGGAAAGGTCAGCCTTCGTCACCCAGGCAGGGGTGTACGAATTCAATGTACTCCCTTTCGGGTTGCGAAATGCACCCGCCACCTTCCAAAGACTTGTAGATGGTCTCCTAGCGGGATTGGGAGAATCTGCAGTTGCCTACCTCGATGATGTGGCCATTTTTTTCTGATTCATGGACAGAACACCTGGAGCACCTGGAAAAAGTCTTCGAGCGCATCCGACAGGCAGGACTAACTGTTAAGGCTAAAAAGTGTCAAATAGGCCAAAACAGAGTGACGTACCTGGGGCACCAGGTGGGTCAAGGAACTATAAATCCCCTACAGGCCAAAGTGGATGCTATCCAAAAGTGGCCGGTTCCAAAGTCAAAGAAACAGGTCCAATCCTTCTTAGGCTTGGCCGGATATTATAGGCGATTTGTACCACACTACAGCCAAATCGCCGCCCCGCTGACAGACCTAACCAGAAAAAAACAGCCAAATGCAGTTCAGTGGACTGATGAGTGTCAAGAGGCCTTTAACCAGCTTAAGGCAACACTCATGTCTGACCCTGTGCTAAGGGCCCCAGACTTTGACAAACCGTTCCTAGTAACCACAGATGCGTCCGAGCGAGGCGTGGGAGCAGTTTTAATGCAGGAAGGACCGGATCAAGAATTCCATCCTGTCGTGTTTCTCAGCAAGAAACTGTCTGAGAGGGAAAGCCACTGGTCAATCAGCGAAAAGGAATGCTACGCCATTGTGTACGCGCTGGAAAAGCTACGCCCATATGTTTGGGGACGGCGTTTCCAACTACAAACAGACCATGCTGCGCTACAGTGGCTTCATACCGCCAAGGGAAATAACAAAAAACTTCTTCGGTGGAGTTTAGCTCTCCAAGATTTTGATTTTGAAATACAACACATTTCGGGAGCTTCTAACAAAGTGGCTGATGCACTCTCCCGGGAAAGTTTCCCAGAGTTAACTGGTTAACAATTGTTCTTGGAATGAAACATATTGTTAGTTTTTATATAATCAGTAGTATGTCTAAAGGTACATGTGTCTTATTAACTCTGTTTTCTCCTAGAACTCCAGGAAGAAATCACAGCCAGTGTGGAACCGAACGTCCAACACTATCTGTGATTTGGGGGGCGTGTCATAACTATAAAGGGAAGGGTAACAGCTCTCTGTGTACAGAGACTCCAAATCCTTTTACCTGTAAAGGGTTAAGAGGCTCGGGTAACCTGGCTGACACCTGACCCGAAAGACCAATAAGGGGGCAAGATACTTTCAAATCTTGGGGGGGGAAAGGCTTTTGTGTGTGCTCTTTGTTTTAAGGGGTGGTTCGCTCTTGGGACTGAGAGGGACCAGACATCAATCCAGGTTCTCCCCATCTTTCTAAACAAGTCTCTCCTATTTCAAACTAGTAAGTAAAAGACGGGCAAGGCGTCTTAGATTTACTTTGTTTTCTCAACTTGTAAATGTACCTTTTTACCAGAGTGTGTATCTTTGTTTGCTGTACTTTGAACCTAAGACAGAGGGGGGTCCTCTGAGCTCTTTAAGTTTGATTACCCTGTAAAGTTATTCTCCATACTGATTTTACAGAGATGATTTTTACCTTTTTCTTTAATTAAAAGCCTTCTTTTTTAAGAACCAGATTGATTTCTCCTTGTTTTAAGATCCAAGGGGGTTTGGATCTGTATTCACCAGGAGTTGGTGAAAGGAGGGTGAGAGGAAGGAGGGGGGATGGTTAATTTCTCCGTGTTTTAAGATCCAAGGGGGTTTGGATCTGTGTTCACCAGGGAATTGGTGAAAGGTTTCTCAAGGCTTCCCAGGGAGGGA
>NW_020690598.1:0-4095 GCF_002925995.2 Terrapene triunguis
CTAGTTGTGTGCTGAATTAATAAAGAATGCATGAATGTGAAGCAACAATGACTTTATTGCCTCTGCAAGTGGTGCTCGAAGGGGGGAGGGTAGTAGGGGAGGGTGGGGTGGTTGGTTTGCAGGGAAGTAGAGTTAACAGGGTGGTGGGGGAGGGGCAGAGGGTTCATCAAGGAGCAACAAACAGAAGTTTCAATCCGTAGCCTGCCAAGTAACAAAACTGGTTTTCAACGCTTCTCTGATGCGCACCGCGCCCTGCTGTGCTCCTCTAACCGCCCTGGTGTCTGGCTGCGCGTAATCAGCGGCCAGGCGATTTGCCTCAACCTCCCACCCCGCCATAAATGTCTCCCCCTTACTTTCACATATATTGTGGAGCGCACAGCAAGCAGCGATAACAATGGGGAGATTCTTTTCGCTAAGGTCTGAGCGAGTCAGTAAGCTGCGCCAGCGCGCTTTTAAACGGCCAAATGCACATTCCACCACCATTCGGCACTTGCTCAGCCTGTAGTTGAACAGGTCCTGACTACTGTCCAGGCTGCCTGTGTACGGCTTCATGAGCCATGGCATTAAGGAGTAGGCTGGGTCCCCAAGGATCACGATAGGCATTTCAACATCCCCAATGGTTATTTTCTGGTCCGGGAAGAAAGTCCCTTCCTCCAGCTTTCGAAACAGAAGAGACTGCCTGAAGACGCGAGCATCATGTACCCTTCCCGGCCAGCCCACGTTGATGTCGGTGAAACGTCCCTTGTGATCCACCAGGGCTTGCAGCAGCATTGAAAAGTACCCCTTGCGGTTTATGTAGTCGGCGGCTTGGTGCGCCGGTGCCAAGATAGGGATATGGGTTCCGTCTATCGCCCCACCACAGTTTGGGAATCCCATTGCAGCAAAGCCATCCACTATGGTCTGCACGTTTCCCAGAGTCACTACCCTTGATATCACCAGGTCTCTCATTGCCCTGGCAACTTGGATCACAGCAGCCCCCACAGTAGATTTGCCCACTCCAAATTGATTCCCGACTGACCGGTAGCTGTCTGGCGTTGCAAGCTTCCACAGGGCTATCGCCACTCGCTTCTCCACTGTGAGGGCTGCTCTCATCCTGGTATTCTGGCGCTTCAGGGCAGGGGAAAGCAAGTCACAAAGTTCCATGAAAGTGCCCTTACGCATGCGAAAGTTTCGCAGCCACTGGGCATCGTCCCAGACCTGCAACACGATGCGGTCCCACCACTCTGTGCTTGTTTCCCGGGCCCAGAATCGGTGGTCCACGGCATGAACCTGCCCCAGTAACACCAGGATTTCCACATTGCTGGGGCCTGTGCCTTGTGAGAGGTCCATGTCAATTTCCTCATCACTATCGTCGCCGCGCTGCAATCGCCTCCTCCTCAGCTGGTCCTGGTTTGGCTTTGGCATGTCCAGGAGGCTCTGCATGTTTTCCAGGACAATGCGCGTGGTGTTCATAGTGCTCAAAATTGCCGCGGTGATCTGAGCGGGCTCCATGATCCCAGTGCTGGCTATGGCGTCTGGTCTGAAAAAAGGCGCGAAAGTAGTATCTGACGGACCAGGGGAAGAAGGGAGGGAGGGAGGGAGAGAGGGAGGGGTGAGTGACGACATGGCGTACAGGTACAGGGAATTAAAATCAAGAAAGGTGGCTTTGCATCAGGGAGAAACACAAACAACTGTCACACAGAATGCCCCCCCCCCAAAGATTGAACTCAAAAGCCTGGGTTTAGCAGGAGGGAGGGGGGAAGCAAATGAATGCAGAATAAATCTATTTTTTACATCTTAAGACGACGGTGCAGCATGACTGATAGCCCTTGGCATTTTCTGGGTGCTTGGCAGCAAATACTGGGCGCTTGGCAGTAAGCCTTCAGGTCTATTGCACCATCTGATACCCACTGCAATATGACAACGACGGATACCAATCGTAATATGCTATCTACTGCCCAAAAGGCAAGGGGTTGCTGCTGTGTAGCAATCTAGCCCCACGTCTGCCAGCCCCATGTCTGCCAGCACCCAGATCGCCATCGGCCTCTTCTGGGTGCTTAGCAGACAATACTGGGCACTTGGCAGAAAATAGCATACTACGACTGATAACCATCATTGTCTGCCCGGGTGCCCATGATTGACAGCCGCTGCAGTACGATGACGACGGATACCAGTCGTAATAAACCATCTTCTACCAAAAGGCAAGGGGCTGGTGCAATGCAGCACCACGGCTGCCTGCACCCAGATCGCCAATGAAGGCTACCAGTCATGCTGCACCATCTACCGCCAAAAGGCAGTAAGCTGCTGCTGCTGTTTAGCAATGCAGTCCCACGTTTGCCGGCACCTGGAAGACATATGGTGACGGTGAGCTGAGCTGAGCGGGCTCAATGCTTGGCGTGGTATGTTGTCTGCACAGGTAACCCAGGTAAAAAGGCGCGAATCTATTGTCTGCCGTTGCTGTGACGGCGGGGGAGGGGCCTGACGCAATGTACCCAGAACCCCTCGCGGGACTGCTTTGCATCATCCGGGCATTGCGATCTCAACCCATTATTCCAATGGGCGTGGTGTTCATAGTGCTAATAATTGCCGCGGTGATCTGAGCGGGCTCCATGATCCCAGTGCTGGCTATGGCGTCTGGTCTGAAAAAAGGTGAGACATCACAGTCTATATGTATTATGTGTGCTGCCAACCCTGACATAACAACATCCTCCCCATACTCTGTATGTTCCCCCAATGACCGACAACTGACTCCTCAAATCTTTTGTACCGTTTATTTTTAAATATTCTCTAATAAAATTTATATCTGACGGACCAGGGGAGGGAGAGGGGGAGGGAGAGAGGGAGGGGCGAGTGACGACATGGCGTACAGGTACAGGGAATTAAAATCAAGAAAAGTGGCTTTGCATCAGGGAGAAACACAAACAACTGTCACACAGAATGCCCCCCCCCAAAGATTGAACTCAAAAGCCTGGGTTTAGCAGGAGGGAGGGGGGAAGCAAATGAATACAGAATAAATCTATTTTTTACATCTTAAGACGACGGTGCAGCATCACTGATAGCCCTTGGCATTTTCTGGGTGCTTGGCAGCAAATACTGGGCGCTTGGCAGTAAGCCTTCAGGTCTACTGCACAATATGATGCCCACTGCAGTATGACAACGACGGATACCAGTCATAATATACTATCTTCTGCCCAAAAGGCAAGGGGTTGCTGCTGTGTAGCAATCTAGCCCCACGTCTGCCAGCCCCACGTCTGCCAGCACCCAGATCGCCATCGGCCTCTTCTGGGTGCTTAGCAGACAATACTGGGCACTTGGCAGAAAATAGCATACTACGACTCTGCTAACGTGCAATGAGCCAGCAGGGCGCCTGGCAGAAAATAGCATACTACGACTGATAACCATCATTGTCTGCCCGGGTGCCCATGATCGACAGCCACTGCAGTACGACGACGACGGATACCAGTCATAATATACCATCTTCTACCAAAAGGCAAGGGGCTGGTGCAATGCAGCCCTACGGCTGCCAGCCCCACAGCTGCCAGCACCCAGATCGCCAATGAAGGCTACCAGTCATGCTGCACCGTCTACCGCCAAAAGGCAGTAAGCTGCTGCTGCTGTTTAGCAATGCAGTCCCACGTTTGCCGGCACCCGGAAGAGATATGGTGACGGTGAGCTGAGCTGAGCGGGCTCAATGCTTGGCGTGGTATGTTGTCTGCACAGGTAACCCAGGTAAAAAGGGGCGAATCTATTGTCTGCCGTTGCTGTGACGGCGGGGGAGGGGCCTGACGCAATGTACCCAGAACCCCTCGCGGCACTGCTTTGCATCATCCGGGCATTGCGATCTCAACCCATAATTCCAATGGGCGCCGGAGGCTCCGGGAACTGTGGGATAGGTACCATAGTGCAATGCGCCGGAAGTCGACGCTAGCCTCGGTACTGTGGACGCGGTCCGCCGACTTCATGCACTTAGAGCATTTTAGGTGGGGACACACACAATCGGCTGCATACAACCGGTTTCTATAAAACCGGCTTCTATAAATCCGACCTAATTTTGTAGTGTAGACATAGCCTAAGACCCCAGATCAGCTGACCTCTTAAGCACATGATTAACAGTAA
>NW_020690599.1:0-5657 GCF_002925995.2 Terrapene triunguis
ACACTTGCCTATCATATCACTTTCAAAACCCAGGCATTTCCTTATTATTGTATTTGCTTTTATTTGTTTGTTTGCTTCACATTGTAAATCTTAAGGAGCCCACATAATGAATGTGTTATTCTTACTGAGAAAAGGAAATGCATATGGCATCGCAACAAAACCTTAACTCTGATAATAATGCTATTGGTTCTACAGTAATTAAAAAAAAAAACAAATCACAAAACCCTCTAGGGAAAAATAAGTAGTGACATATGTACACATTAGTGGTTGGGAGGGATAGCTCAGTGGTTTGAGCATTGGCCTGCTAAACCCAGGGTTGTGAGCTCAATACTTGAGGGGACCATTTAGGGATCTGGGGCAATAATCTGCCCAGAGATTGGTCCTGCTTTGAGCAGGGGGTTGGACTAGATGACCTCCTGAGGTCCCTTCCAACCCTGATATTCTATTCTAAGTCCATATACATATATTTGTACAAAATCAACAATATTGTACTCTTTTACTATTAAAATACATGTATAGCAGTATTTCCAAAACAGACCAATTATAATTATTATACAAAAAATTTTCTACTGCCAATTGATAAATATATTTAACTGATACTTGCGAGTTTATACTAGAAGATAACCTCTGAAAGTGTGTTTTGAACGTCAGTGCCTCTAAAGCTCACTGATTTCAGAGGTACCATGGAGAGACCTGACTGCAGCATATACAGCCATGCTCTTGAGTATGGGGTCTGAAATCCAGTCTATTAGGCCTGGTCTACACTAGGCTTTTATGTCGAATTTAGCGCCGTTATATCGAATTAACCCTGCACCCGTCCACACCACGAAGCTATTTAGTTCGACATAGAGCTCTCTTTAAATCGATTTCTGTAAACCTCCCCAACGAGAGGAGTAGCGCTAAATTCGACATGGCCATGTCGAATTAGGCTAGGTGTGGATGGAAATCGACGCTAATAGCTCCGGGAGCTATCCCACAGTGCACCACTCTGTTGACGCTCTGGACAGCAGTCCGAGCTCGGATGCTCTGACCAGCCACACCCCGGGAAAATTTGAATTCCTTTTCCTGTCTGGGCAGTTTGAATCGCAGTTTCTGTTTTGACACCGTGGCGAGCTCAGCAGCAGTGGCAACGATGCAGAGCTCTCCAGCAGAGATGGCCGTGCAATCTCAGACTAGAAAGAGGGCCCCAGCATGGACTGATCGGGAAGTCTTGAATCTCATCGCTGTGTGGGGAGATGAGACCGTGCTTTCCGAGCTGCGCTCCAAAAGACGGAATGCAAAGACCTACGAGAAGATCTCTAAAGCCATGGCAGAGAGAGGATACAGCCGGGATGCAACGCAGTGCCGCGTGAAAATCAAGGAGCTGAGACAAGGCTACCAGAAGACCAAAGAGGCAAACGGACGCTCCGGATCCCAGCCCCACACATCCCGTTTCTACGAGGCACTGCATTCCATCCTAGGTGCGGCCGCCACCACTACCCCACCCCTGACCGTGGACTCTGAGGATGGGATATTGTCCGCGGCCGGTTCCTCAGCGGACGGGGAAGAGGAGGAAGGAGATGAGGAGGACGAGGCAGTCGACAGCGCTGATTTACCCGACAGCCAGGAGCTCTTCATCACCCTCACAGAGATCCCCTACCAACCCTCCCCAGCCGTTATCCCAGACACAGATTCAGGGGAAGGATCAAGCAGTAAGTGTTTTAAATATCTAAACATTTATTTATAACATAACTGGCATATTTCAAATATTAACAATAGGTAAAGTGCTTTAAAACATGTAAACATTTATTTACAACAAAACAGGAAGATTTAAAATATTAACAGTGGGTAAAGTGCTTCAAAACATGTAAACAGGAAAGTCCAACAAAACGGGAATCTGTGCAAAGTGTATCATGATTAGTCTGTCTTTGGGCTCTTCAATATATAGTCTATTTTCAAAAAATTTCACAATGTCCGCTTCATGATTATAATGCCCAAAACGCTGCACTCTTCTGTCCCTCCAAGGGCACCTAACCCAAAAACTGGTCAATGTATCCGGGGATAGAGGCGACATCCTCCGGGGAGAACTCCTCATAGGTCTCCTGCAGGTGTTTTTCAAGCCTCATGAGCAGGTTCCTGGGCAGGGAGAGCTTGTTAGGCCCCCCGTGGTATGAGACGTTTCCCTGCCACAACGCCAGCAGGTACTCGGGGATCATGGCCTTGCAGAGCATTGCAGCAAATGGCCCCGGTTTCTGCAGGCTGTCACGAAGCATCCGCTCCTTCTGGCTCGCAGAGACCTTCAGGAGGGTGATGTCTGGCATGACTCCCTGCTGTGAATTAGGTAGGGGAAAGTTAGTATTGGGACTGCTTGCCCGTCCCTGTACAGAACTGCAACCGCCGGTTTACAGCCACGCGGTTTACAGCCGCGAGGGGGTGGGACAGGGCCAGAGTTCATGCTTGCAGGATTGCTGCCAGCAGAGACTCGCATTGCTTTCTATGCGAAAGGAGGCCAGTGCCACTCTTAAAGTTTTAAGCAGCCACAAGTCTACGGCTTACCATGTTTGACAGCTAGACAAAGTCCGGTGTCCTGCCCTGCTCCTCAGCTCGCCACAGCAAGACCGCAGGCACGGTAGGCGAGGGCCAAAAATTCGACCTTGTCCTCAGTGCGCGTGTGATAGGTGCTCTGCATGGTCTTGTTCACAGAGAAAGACTATGTTCTCTGTTCACAGATACATTGATCTGTCTCAGGAATTCACTCCCTTTTTCCAATTCCCACAGCCACATCTGCCCAGAGGCTAGCGCACATTAGGAGGAGGAAGAAGAGGACACGGGAAGACATGTTTGCTGAACTAATGGCATGCTCCCGAGCACAGGCAGCCCAGCAGACACAGTGGAGGGAGAACTTGTCCCAAATGCACCGGGCAAACATGGAACGGGAGGAGAGGTGGCGACAGGAGGACAGGCAGGCTACTCAAACGCTGCTTGGACTAATGAGGGAGCAAACGGACACGCTCCGCCGCCTTGTGGATGTTCTGCAGGACCGGAGGCAGGAGGAGAGAGCCCCGCTGCAGTCTCTCTGTAACTGCCCTGCCCCGCCACCAAGTCCCATACCCCCCTCACCCAAAGTCCAAACACGGAGGGGTGGAAGGGGCCGGGAAAAATTTCACTCCACCCCTGCGGACTGCTCTACCACTAGAAGGCTCTCATTCCCCAAAATTTGAAAAGTCCTTTCCTACCCGCCTCACACAAGACCCCGTCCAAGTTTCACCCCCCCGTTCCATGTGCGGTTGTTAATAAAGAATACGTTTCTGTTCATTTCTGTTTCCATCCTCTTCTTTTGGAGGGGAGTCTGTCTGGAGGGGGGGGAAGGGCCTTGGTCATTGGACAGGACAGTCACCTTTAGCAGGGGGCAGGTGCAGCAGCAGGGCACATATACAGTGCAGTGACTAGTTATCCTGGTCAGTCTGGGAGGTGGTTTTCATGTTTTGTGTGGTGGGGGCGGTGGTGTTGCTCTGTGACTTGGTGGCGGGGGAGGGCAGTTACAGATCTTATGCAGCGGTCCTTACCCTGCATCACAGAGCCGCGCAGCAGGGGATCTGTAACCCTCCTCCCCCTGCAAGACAGTCACATAGCCGACACATACACGCAGTCCCGGCCAGGAGGGCTGGCAGGCTCCGTTGAAACAACCAGTCCACCACCGCGGAGCCTGTCATTCCTGGAGTTTAGAAGCATCATTTGCATCACAACCCTAAACCCGCCCCCCGCCACAGTCTGCGTCCCAGGTTTAAAACATTCCCGCGAAAACAGTAATAAAGACAACGGTGTCCATTAACAAAACAGAACAGATTTTATTTTTTGGGAAGGGGGTGAAGGGGGTATGTAACTGGAGAGGATAGTCGACGGCAACTGGGTAAAGAAACGGGGGCAAGTTCAGCTTCTGTGTCCACAAACTTAAAAGTCACTGGGTACCCTGCTCAGCCTTGAAACTGGCTTTCAAAGCCTCCCGTATGCACAGCGCGTCCCGCTGGGCTCTTCTAATCGCCCGGCTGTCTGGCTGGGCGTAATCAGCAGCCAGGCTATTTGCCTCAACCTCCCACCCCGCCATAAAGGTCTCCCCCTTGCTCTCACAGAGATTGTGGAGCACACAGCAAGCTGCAATAACGATGGGGATATTGGTTTCGCTGAGATCACAGCGAGTCAGTAAGCTTCTCCATCTCCCCTTGAGACGGCCAAAAGCACACTCCACCACCATTCTGCACTTGCTCAGCCGGTAGTTGAAGAGTTCTTGTGCAGTGTCCAGGGCCCCAGTATAGGGCTTCATGAGCCAGGGCATTAGCGGGTAGGCTGGGTCCCCGAGGATCACCGTAGGCATCTCCACATCCCCAACAGTTATCTTGTGGTCCGGGAAGTAAATGCCTTCCTGCAGCCGTCTAAACAGACCAGAGTTCCTGAACACGCGAGCGTCATGAACCTTGCCCGGCCATCCGACGTAGATGTTTGTAAACCGTCCCCGATGGTCCACCAGTGCTTGCAGCACCATTGAAAAGTAGCCCTTTCTATTGATGTACTGGCTGGCCTGGTGGCCCGGTCCCAGGATAGGGATGTGAGTCCCATCTATAGCCCCACCGCAGTTTGGGAATCCCATCGCAGCGAAGCCATCTATGATGGCCTGCGCGTTTCCCAGGGTCACTACCTTTGACAGCAGTACCTTGACGATTGCCTTGGCTACTTGCAGGACAACAACCCCCACGGTAGATTTGCCCACGCCAAAGTGGTTCGCGACTGACCGGTAGCTGTCCGGCGTTGCAAGCTTCCAGAGGGCTATGGCCACTCGCTTCTGGACAGTGAGGGCTGCTCGCATGCGGGTGTCCTTGCGCTTCAGGGCAGGGGACAGCAACTCACAAAGTTCGAGGAAAGTCCCCTTCCGCATGCGAAAGTTTCGCAGCCACTGGGATTCATCCCAGACCTGAAGCACTATGCGGTCCCACCAGTCCGTGCTTGTTTCCCGGGCCCAGAATCGCCGTTCAACAAAATCCACATGCCCCATTGCCACAGTGATGTCCTGGGCGCTGGGGCTCGTGGTTTCTGACAGCTCTGTGCTACTCTCCGACTTCAGGCACTCACGCCGGTGCCGTAGCCTCCTCGCCTGATTTCTCTGCATCTGCCTCAGGGAAAGGTGTATGATAAGCTGCGAGGTGTTGAGAACGGCCACAACTGCAGCGATGGTCGCAGCGGGATCCATGATCGCAGTGCTGTGGCGTCCGCGCTGTCACTGATCAAAAAGTGCGCGAACTGATTTCCCGCCGGCGCTTTCAGGGAGGGAGGGAGGGAGGGAGGGCGGCAGTGACTGACGGATGCCGACAGTTACCCAAAAGCACCCTCGCCACATTTTTTTACCCAGAAGGCATTGGAGGATCGACCCAGAATTCCAATGGGCGGCGGGGACTGCGGGAACTGTGGGATAGCTGCCCACAGTGCACTGCTTCCAATGTCGACGCTTTCCCTGGTAGTGTGGACTGACAAAGTCGAATTACTGTCCTTAGTGTAGACACATACGTTCGACTTTCTAATATCGATTGCACATATTCGATTTAACTAAAATCGAACTACTCTCGTAGTGTAGACATACCCTTAGATAGTTTAGGTGGGTTGTCTGATGATAACATGTGCTGAAAAGC
>NW_020690600.1:0-9979 GCF_002925995.2 Terrapene triunguis
TGCCAAAGCCTCTCAGTGATAGTCTCCTGTAGGCTGGGATTTGATGTTTTCTGAACCTATATGGAGACCATCATCTCCTCCTGTATGACCTCCAACCTTTCCCTCTTCAGACCTCAAATCACCAGGAGTATTGCCATTCTCAGAACAGGAGAACTTAGCAAAGATCCCTTTTGGAACTGATTTACTGTACCCAGTCAGCCAGCAGATATCACTTGATGTGCGTGAGATTTCCCTTCTCCTGGGAGCAGGGTGCACTCCTATAGTTTTATGAAAGATGCTTGTCCTGTACCATAAATTACAAGCTTGCCTATTTGCAGCAAGTCAATGGTAGATTGTGATTATAAAATTTCATTGGTGTCAAGAAAGCATGGGGAAAAATCAGGTACCCACATTTTGTTGAGTGTATCTTAAGTAACTCCAGTGGAATTACATCAGGGATAAATTTGAATGATTCCTCTGAAGAAAAAAATAAAGTCAGAATTTTATAATTTAGTGCATTAAGGTGGCAAACACTATAGCTAATATTCCAATTTATAGTATAACACTGTTCAATTATTCATAACCATCTCCAAAAAAATCTCATTTCCAGCCAAATTTTGTAATACTTCTCCAGCACAAAGATTAAGGCCTGGTCTACACTACGAGTTTAGGTCGACTTTAGCCGCATTAAATCGACTTAAGCCTGGACACGTTTACACTACGAAGCCCTTTCTGTCGACTTAAAGGGCCCTTTAAACCGTTTTCCTAACACCACCTCGACAAGGGGATTAGCGATAAAATCGGCCTTAGGGGGTCGGAATTGGGTTAGTGTGGACGGAATTCGACATTACTGGCCTCCGGGAGCTATCCCACAGTGCTTCATTGTGACCGCTCTGGACAGCACTCTCATCTCAGATGCACTGGCCAGGTAGACAGGAAAAGCCCCGCGAACGTTTGAATTTCATTTCCTGTTTGCTCAGCGTGGAGAGCACAGGTGACCATGCAGAGCCCATCAGCACAGGTAACCATGATGGAGTCCCAGTCCCAGTCCCAGGATCGCAGAAGAGCTCCAGCCTGGACCGAGCGGGAGGTACGGGATCTGATCGCCATCTGGGGAGATGAAGCAGTGCTCGCCGAACTCCGAAACAGTAAAAGAAACGGCAAAACATTAGAAAAGATCTCCAAGGCCATGAAGGACAGAGGCCATAACAGGGACGCACAGCAGTGCCGCGTGAAAATTAAGGAGCTAAGGCAAGCCTACCACAAAGTCAGAGACGCAAACGGAAGGTCGGGGCAGAGCCGCAAACATGCCGCTACTACGCGGAGCTGCATGCCATTCTAGGGGGTGCAGCCACCACTAGCCCAAGCGTGTTCTATGAGTCCCTCTCTGCAAACGGGGAAGCGGGTTCGGCGGACGAGGAAGATGAGGATGGAGAGAACATAGATAGCTCACAGCAGCAAGGAAGCGGAGAAACCAGTTACCCCAACAGCCAGGATATGTTTGTCACCCTGGACCTGGAAACAGTAACCCCCGAACTCACCCAAGACCCTGAGGGCACATACGGGGCTGCTGAGCCCGGAGCCCTGATTAGGGGGCGGAGCTTGGCTGATTAGGGGGCCTATAAAAAGGGCCTCCCAGCCGAGCAGCGGCACAGCTGCGAGGAGCGGCACCAGGAGCCGCAAACAGGGCTGCTAACAGGGGAGTTTAAGTGGGAGTTTACAGGGGGAGGCGGAAGGGGAGGCAGGAGGGTGTGCTCTGTGTCCCCAGGAGCAGCAGGCAGAGACCGCAGCAGCCATGAACCAAGCAGCAGGGGACACAATGCAGATGAGTGCATGTTGCAGCTGCGGTATGTACATGGTCCTCCCTGGGGAGCCTGAACAAAGGTATGTTTGCATGAAATGCCGCCTAATAGACCTGCTAGAGGAAAAGATTAGAGGGCTCCAGATGCAGGTAGATACTATGGTAGAGTTCAGAAGGGGATTCGAGCAGCTAATGGAGCAGAAGCTGGGTGTGGCAGAAGGGGAATGCCCTGGGGTGCAGGAGGAAGCACAGGCTATGGTCTGTGAGGGGGGAAGGTCAGTGGCAGAGCAAGATCAGTGGAAGCATGTGACTGTGAGGAGCAGGCCAAGGAAAAGGAGGGCTAGTGAGGGGGGAATAGAACTCAGGAACAGGTTTGAGTGTTTGGATTACGAGGAAGAGAGGCAGCAGGTGGTAACTGATGGTGGGAGGCAGAGGAAGAAGAGAAGAGCGGCTAGTCCGATAGAGAGAGGGCAGGAGTTGATGGAGACAGCACCAATACCGGGCCCCAGTAGGATAGAGGATGGCACTAGGGGGACTATAAGGGAAAATAGAGAGAGACAAGAGGTACGACTACAGGGAACAGGGGATAGATTTGTACAGAGTACTGTCACCAGGCAAAGGCAGGTTTATGTGATTGGAGACTCCTTGCTGAGGAGGTTGGACAGGCCTGTGACCAGAGCAGACCCTGAAAACAGAAGGGTGTGCTGTCTGCCGGGCGCTAAGATAAGGGATGTGGACCTGCGGTTGAAAAGGATCCTAAAAGGAGCAGGTAAGAACCCTTTGATCATCCTTCACGTAGGAACAAACGACACGGCTAGGTTCTCGCTAGAGAGAATTAAGGGAGATTATGCCAGGCTGGGGAAGACTCTTAAGGAAGTGGAGGCTCAGATTATCTTTAATGGGATTCTGCCTGTTCCTAGAGAAGGACAGCAAAGGGCTGACAGAATTGTGAGGATAAATAGCTGGCTAAGGGAGTGGTGCTATAAGGAGGGCTTTGGGATGTATGGCCACTGGGAGGCTTTCGGGGACAGACAGCTGTTCTCGCGGGATGGACTTCACCTGAGTAGGGAGGGAAATAGACTTCTGGGAGGGAGGCTGGCTCATCTCATCAAAAGGGCTTTAAACTAGGAACTTGGGGGAGACGGTTGGGAGATGTTCAGTTAATCTCCACGCCAGAGTCCAACACTGAAAAGGAGAGGGAGGAGATAAGCACAGACATAGGTAGGGGTAGGGAATTGGACATAAGAAAGAGGGGGCAAATGGACAGCATGGGGTCCGTTCCAAATTGCATGACTAATGGGAGAAAGGATAGACAGCGTACGGTAAGATGTTTATACACCAATGCGAGAAGCCTAGGTAACAAAATGGAGGAATTGGAGCTCCTGGTCCAAGAAATGAAACCTGATATCGTAGGAATAACCGAAACGTGGTGGAACGGTAGTCATGACTGGAGTACAGGTATGGAAGGGTATGTGCTGTTTAGGAATGACCGGAAAAAAGGTAAAGGTGGGGGAGTGGCGTTATATGTCAATAATGAGCTAAAATGTAAAGAAATAATAAGTGATGGAATGGATAAGACGGAGTCTGTATGGGCAATAATTACACTGCATAAAAGAACTACTAGAGCCTCCCCCAAGATAGTGCTTGGGGTGTGCTATAGACCGCCGGGATCTAGCCTGGAGGCGGACAGAGAACTACTTAATGTTTTTAGGGAAGTAAAAACTGATAAGAACTGTGTCATCATGGGGGATTTTAACTTCCCAGATATAGATTGGGTAACAAATGCTAGTAACAATAATAGGGCTCAGATGTTCTTAGACGTGCTAGCAGATGAATTCCTTCATCAAGTAGTAACTGAACCGACGAGGGGGGATGCCATTTTAGATTTAGTGCTGGTGAGTAGTGAGGACCTAGTTGAAGAAATGGTTGTAGGGGACAACCTTGGCTCAAGTGACCATGAGCTAATTCGGTTTAAACTAAATGGAAGGATTAACAGAAATGATACTGTAACTAAGGTGTACAATTTCAAAAAGGCCAACTTTAATAAATTAAGGCAACTACTTAGGGAAGTGGATTGGGCTAACATACTTAGGGATCTAAAGGCAGATGAAGCCTGGGATTATTTCAAGCAGAAGTTGCATGAGATGTCTGAGGCCTGTATCCCGAGAAAGGGAAAACGATTAGTGGGCAGGAGATTTAGACCTAGCTGGATGAGCGGGAGTCTCAAAGGGGCGATTAAGAAAAAACATAAAGCGTACAGAGAATGGAAGAAGGGAGGGATCAGCAAGGAAACCTACCTTAGTGAGTTTAGAGCATGTAGGGATGCGGTGAGAAAGGCCAAAAGCCGTGTAGAGTTGGACCTTGCGAGGGGAATTAAATCCAACAGTAAGAGGTTTTATAGCCATATAAATAAGAAGAAAACAAAGAAAGAGGAAGTGGGACCGCTGAAGAATGTGGATGGAGTGGAAATTAAGAATAATCTAGGCATGGCACAATATCTAAATGAATATTTTGCTTCGGTCTTTAATAAGGCTAATGAAGGGTTTAGGAATAGAGGGAGTAGGACAGAGGGGAATAGAGGAGGGGAGATAGACATTACAGTATCAGAGGTGGAGGCCAAACTTGACCAGCTAAACGGGACTAAATCGGGCGGACCGGATGATCTTCATCCTAGAATATTGAAGGAACTGGCGCGAGAAATTGCGAGCCCCTTGGCGACAATTTTTAATGAATCTGTAAACTCGGGGGTGGTACCGTTGGACTGGAGAATAGCTAATGTGGTTCCTATTTTCAAGAAGGGGAAAAAAAGTGACCCGGGTAACTACAGGCCTGTTAGTTTAACTTCTGTAGTATGTAAGGTCTTGGAAAAAATTTTGAAGGAGAAAGTAGTTAAGGACCTTGAGGTGAATGGCAATTGGGACAAATTACAACATGGGTTTACAAAAGGCAGGTCGTGCCAAACCAACCTGATCTCCTTCTTTGAGAAAGTAACAGACCTTCTAGATAAAGGAAATGCGGTGGATCTAATATACCTCGATTTTAGTAAAGCGTTTGATACGGTTCCGCATGAGGAATTATTGGTTAAATTGGATAAGATGAGGATCGATAGGAAAATCCAGAGGTGGATAAGGAACTGGTTAAAGGGGAGACTGCAGCGGGTAGTACTGAAAGGTGAACTGTCAGATTGGAGGGAGGTCACCAGTGGGGTTCCTCAAGGTTCGGTTCTGGGTCCGATTTTATTTAATCTATTCGTTACTGACCTCGGAACCGAATGTAGGAGTGGGCTGATAAAGTTTGCGGATGACACAAAGTTGGGAGGCATTGCCAACTCGGAGAAGGATCGGGATATTCTGCAGGGAGACTTGGATGACCTTGTAAATTGGAGTATTAGTAATAGGATGAGATTTAATAGTGAGAAGTGTAAGGTGATGCATTTAGGGATGACTAATAAGAATTTTAGTTATAAGCTAGGGACGCATAGGTTAGAAGTGACTGAGGAGGAGAAGGACCTCGGAGTCCTGGTTGATCGCAGGATGACTATGAGTCGGCAATGCGACGTGGCTGTGAAAAAAGCTAATGCGATCTTGGGATGCATAAGGCGAGGTATTTCTAGTAGGGACAGGGAGGTGCTGCTTCCGTTATACAAGGCGCTGGTGAGACCTCACTTGGAGTACTGTGTGCAGTTCTGGTCTCCTATGTTTAAAAGGGATGAACTGAAACTGGAACGGGTACAGAGAAGGGCAACTAGGATGATCCGAGGAATGGAAAACCTTTCCTATGAAAGGAGACTAGAGGAGCTTGATTTGTTTAGCCTAACCAAAAGAAGGCTGAGGGGGGATATGATTGCTCTCTTTAAATATATCAAAGGGATAAATACCAGGGAGGGAGAGGAATTATTTCAGCTCAGTGCTAATGTGGACACGAGAACGAATGGATATAAACTGGCCGTGGGGAAATTTAGGCTTGAAATTAGACGAAGGTTTCTAACCGTCAGAGGGGTGAAATTTTGGAACAGCCTTCCGAGGGAAACGGTGGGGGCGAAAGACCTCTCTGGCTTCAAGATTAGGCTAGATAAGTTTATGGAGGGAATGGTTTGATGGGATTACGGGATTCTAATCAATTAGGCAATAACCGCCATCGCTGGTAAAATGAGGGTCTGGCTAGAGAATCTTGCCTGTATGCTCGGGGTACTGCTGATCGCCATATTTGGGGTCGGGAAGGAATTTTCCTCCAGGGTAGATTGGCAGTGGCCCTGGAGGTTTTTCGCCTTCCTCCGCAGCATAGGGCAGGGGTCGCAAGCTGGAAAATTCTCTGCGACTTGAAGTCTTTAGATCACGATCTGGAGACTTCAACAGCAGAGTTAAGGGAAAGTGGGGGGGTCAGCTTTTGTGGCCTGCATCATGCGGGGGGTCAGACTAGATGACCATATTGGTCCCTTCTGACCTTAAAGTCTATGAGTCTATGAGTCTATGAGTGTACCTTTGCAAAAATTACACATGGTTTAAAAACAAGCGTGTTTAATGATTAATGATTAATTTGCCCTGGCAATCGCGGCCAGTACAGCTACTGGAAAAGTCTGTTAACGTGTATGGGGATGGAGCGGAAATCCTCCAGGGACATCTCCAGAAAGCTCTCCTTCATGTACTCCCAAAGCCTTTGCAAAAGGTTTCTGGGGAGGGCTGCTTTATCCTGTCCGCCATGGTAGGACACTTTACCACGCCAGGCCAGTAGCACGTAGTCTGGAATCATTGCATAACAAAGCATGGCAGCGTATGGTCCCGGTGTTTGCTGGCATGCAGACAACATCCATTCCTTATCTCTCTTTGTTATCCTCAGGAGAGTGATATCATTCACGGTCACCTGGTTAAAATGGGGCAATTTTATTAAGGGGACATTCAGAGGTGCCCCTTCCTGCTCTGCTGAACAGAAATATTCCCCGCTGTTAACCACGCGGTGGGGGGGAGGGGTGAAGTGACCATCCCAGAGAATTGGGTGTGTGGGGGTGGGGAGTTAGTTGGGTTTGTGCTGCATGTTAAACCTGAAATCGCAGCCCCTCCTTTTACATTGCAAACCCATTTTAAATGGCACGGGTGCTTGGTATGGGAAATGAGGGCAGAACTGTTTGAAACCATCCCCACATGTTAAGAGGGTTAAAAAAGCCCAAAGACTATATGTCTTACCATGGCTGCCTGCAAGCTGAAATCTGTGTCCTGGCACTGCGTGAGTGATCTCTCACACCAAACCAGGAGACTCTCAATATAAGAGGAAAAATGCGACCTTGTAACGAAAGCACATGTGCTGTGTGATGTTGTGAACAGCAAAATCTAACGTGAAAGAGTCTACCCATTGTTCTCTAAAATGTATCTTTTTTAACAACCTCTCCCTTCTCCACCAGCTGCAAATCTTACTCCTTCGCAGAGGCTAGTGAATATTCGAAGAAGGAAGCGAAGGACGCGTGACGAAATGTTTACTGAACTTCAGACTGCCTCCCACGCTGACAGAGCACAGCTGAATGCGTGGAGGCAGTCAATGACTGATTTTAAAAAAGCCCAATATGAGCGAGAGGAGAGGTGGCGTGCTGAATCGCGGGCTGAAGAGGAGAAGTTGCGTGCTGAAACGCGGGCTGAAGAGGAGAGGTGGCGTCAACTTGTACTCAGAAAGCAAGAGTCGATGCTCCGGCTGCTGGAGCATCAAAGTGATATGCTCCTGCGTATGGTTGAGTTGCAGGAAAGGCAGCAGGAGCAGAGACCGCCGCTACAGCCCCTCTGTAACCAACAGCCCTCCTCCCCAAGTCCCATTGCCTCCTCACCCAGACGCCCAAGAACACGGTGGGGGGGCCTTCGGCCACCCACTCACTCCACCCTAGATGATTTCCATAGCAATAAGTTTTAAAGTTTTAAATTGGAGTGTGTCCTTTTCCTTCCCTCCTCCCCCACCCATCCCGGGCTACCTTTCCAATTATCCCCCTAGTTGTGTGCTGAATTAATAAAGAATGCATGAATGTGAAGCAACAATGACTTTATTGCCTCTGCAAGTGGTGCTCGAAGGGGGGAGGGTAGTAGGGGAGGGTGGGGTGGTTGGTTTGCAGGGAAGTAGAGTTAACAGGGTGGTGGGGGAGGGGCAGAGGGTTCATCAAGGAGCAACAAACAGAAGTTTCACTCCGTAGCCTGGCCAGTCACAAAACTGGTTTTCAACGCTTCTCTGATGCGCACCGCGCCCTGCTGTGCTCCTCTAACCGCCCTGGTGTCTGGCTGCGCGTAATCAGCGGCCAGGCGATTTGCCTCAACCTCCCACCCCGCCATAAATGTCTCCCCCTTACTTTCACATATATTGTGGAGCGCACAGCAAGCAGCAATAACAATGGGGAGATTCTTTTCGCTAAGGTCTGAGCGAGTCAGTAAGCTGCGCCAGCGCGCTTTTAAACGGCCAAATGCACATTCCACCACCATTCGGCACTTGCTCAGCCTGTAGTTGAACAGGTCCTGACTACTGTCCAGGCTGCCTGTGTACGGCTTCATGAGCCATGGCATTAAGGGGTAGGCTGGGTCCCCAAGGATCACGATAGGCATTTCAACATCCCCAATGGTTATTTTCTGGTCCGGGAAGAAAGTCCCTTCCTCCAGCTTTCGAAACAGAAGAGACTGCCTGAAGACGCGAGCATCATGTACCCTTCCCGGCCAGCCCACGTTGATGTCGGTGAAACGTCCCTTGTGATCCACCAGGGCTTGCAGCAGCATTGAAAAGTACCCCTTGCGGTTTATGTAGTCGGCGGCTTGGTGCGCCGGTGCCAAGATAGGGATATGGGTTCCGTCTATCGCCCCACCACAGTTTGGGAATCCCATTGCAGCAAAGCCATCCACTATGGTCTGCACGTTTCCCAGAGTCACTACCCTTGATATCACCAGGTCTCTCATTGCCCTGGCAACTTGGATCACAGCAGCCCCCACAGTAGATTTGCCCACTCCAAATTGATTCCCGACTGACCGGTAGCTGTCTGGCGTTGCAAGCTTCCACAGGGCTATCGCCACTCGCTTCTCCACTGTGAGGGCTGCTCTCATCCTGGTATTCTGGCGCTTCAGGGCAGGGGAAAGCAAGTCACAAAGTTCCATGAAAGTGCCCTTACGCATGCGAAAGTTTCGCAGCCACTGGGCATCGTCCCAGACCTGCAACACGATGCGGTCCCACCACTCTGTGCTTGTTTCCCGGGCCCAGAAACGGCGGTCCACGGCATGAACCTGCCCCAGTAACACCAGGATTTCCACATTGCTGGGGCCTGTGCCTTGTGAGAGGTCCATGTCAATTTCCTCATCACTATCATCGCCGCGCTGCAATCGCCTCCTCCTCAGCTGGTCCTGGTTTGGCTTTGGCATGTCCAGGAGGCTCTGCATGTTTTCCAGGACAATGCGCGTGGTGTTCATAGTGCTCATAATTGCCGCGGTGATCTGAGCGGGCTCCATGATCCCAGTGCTAGCTATGGCGTCTGGTCTGAAAAAAGGCACGAAAGTAGTATCTGACGGACCAGGGGAAGAAGGGAGGGAGGGAGAGAGGGAAGGGTGAGTGACGACATGGCGTACAGGTACAGGGAATTAAAATCAAGAAAGGTAGCTTTGCATCAGGGAGAAACGCAAACAACTGTCACACAGAATGCCCCCCCCCAAAGATTGAACTCAAAAGCCTGGGTTTAGCAGGAGGGAGGGGGGAAGCAAATGAATGCAGAATAAATCTATTTTTTACATCTTAAGACGACGGTGCAGCATGACTGATAGCCCTCGGCATTTTCTGGGTGCTTGGCAGCAAATACTGGGCGCTTGGCAGTAAGCCTTCAGGTCTACTGCACAATATGATGCCCACTGCAGTATGACAACGACGGATACCAGTCATAATATACTATCTTCTGCCCAAAAGGCAAGGGGTTGCTGCTGTGTAGCAATCTAGCCCCACGTCTGCCAGCCCCATGTCTGCCAGCACCCAGATCGCCATCGGTCTCTTCTGGGTGCTTAGCAGACAATACTGGGCACTTGGCAGAAAATAGCATACTACGACTCTGCTAACGTGCAATGAGCCAGCAGGGCGCCTGGCAGAAAATAGCATACTACGACTGATAACCATCATTGTCTGCCCGGGTGCCCATGATCGACAGCCGCTGACGTATGACGACGACGGATACCAGTCGTAATAAACCATCTTCTACCAAAAGGC
>NW_020690601.1:0-6067 GCF_002925995.2 Terrapene triunguis
TAAAATCCCTCCTGGCCAGAGACTCCAAAATCCTTTTACCTGTAAAGGGTTAAGAAGCTCGGGTAACCTGGCTGACACCTGACCCAAAGGACCAATAAGGGGACAATATACTTTCAAATCTTGGGGGGGGGGGCAGGCTTTTGTGTGTGCTCTTTGTTGGTTCGCTCTTGGGACTGAGAGGGACCAGACATCAATCCAGGTTCTCCCCATCTTTCTAAACAAGTCTCTCATATTTCAAACTTGTAAGTAAAAAAGCCAGGCAAGGCATCTTAGTTTTACTTTGTTTTCTCAACTTGTAAATGTACCTTTTACTAGAGTGTTTATCTTTGTTTGCTGTACTTTGAACCTAAGACAGAGGGGGGGTCCTCTGAGCTCTTTAAGTTTGATTACCCTGTAAAGTTATTTTCCATACTGATTTTACAGAGATGATTTTTACCTTTTTCTTTAATTAAAAGCCTTCTTTTTAAGAACCAGATTGATTTCTCCTTGTTTTAAGATCCAAGGGAGTTTGGATCTGTATTCACCAGGAGTTGGTGAAAGGAAGGAGGGGGGAAGGGTCAATTTCTCCTTGTTTAAGATCCAAGGAGTTGGGATCTGTATTCACCAGAGAATTGGTGGGAGGTTTCTCAAGGCTTCCCAGGGAGGGAATCCATTGGGAATGGTGGCAGCGGGACCAGAGCTAAGCTGGTAGTTAAGCTTAGAAGTTTTCATGCAGGCCCCTACATTTGTACCCTAAAGTTCAAAGTGGGGATACAGCCTTGACATGGTGGCAGGGGTGGGATCGTTTTAAACCCAAAAGCCAGTAAGAGATTTTTTTTTCCTTCTAGCTGCTTGGAAAGCAGAGCTGAAGGTAGATGCATATCTTATCTCTCCTTGCCTGAAGGCAGAGGTGTTAAGTTTTTTTTAACGAGGGCCTTTGTTAAGAGAAGGGTTCAAAGCGAGCAAACTTTGACTGGTAAAGGCAATTTACAAGCTGAATTGGTTTTTTTTTTCTTTTTACATCCTCGTGAGTAGCTTGTTAGAAAGTCTCTGTTAACTCAGCAGCAGCCAGAGCTAAGTACATCCCAATTTCAGTCAACTGCAGAGGGGGTGACCCAGCACAAGAAAACAGGAAAATGGCTACCAAAGAAGTAGCTAAAAAACTAGAACTGGCCAAACCAGAAGCAGAAGAAAATGAAAGAAAACATCAGAGACTGCTTCAATTAACAAAACTAGAGACACAGCAGAGAGAAAGAGAAGAAAAAGCCAAAGAGGAGGCCCACAAGAGAGAGATGGAGCTGAAAGAAAAAGAGATAGAGCTGAGAGACAGAGAAGAGAAAGCCAAAGAGGGGGCCCACAAGAGAGAGATGGAGCTGGAAAAAGCCAAAGAGGAGGCGAGAGAAAAAGAAAGGAAGCATGAACTGGAAGTAGCAAGTGCTAAGCAGGATGCATCAGACCATCCTAGCAACTCCTCTCCAGGTACCACTTCCCATCCCAGAAAATTCCCCACCTACAAGGCAGGCGATGATACTGAGGCCTTCTTAGAAAATTTTGAAAGGGCCTGCCTTGGATACAGCATCGCTGCAGACCAGTACATGGTAGAGCTGAGGCCGCAGCTCAGTGGACCCTTAGCAGAGGTGGTGGCTGAAATGCCTAAGGAACACATGAACAGTTATGAACTTTTTAAAAACAAGGCCAGAATCAGAATGGGGCTAACACCTGAGCATGCCCGTCGTCGGTTCAGAGCCCTAAGGTGAAAACCCGATGTGTCATTTACCCGACATGCCTACCACATTGGGAAAAATTGGGATGCCTGGATATCAGGAGCAAATGTTAAATCTACGGAAGAGTTGCCCTCCCTAATGCAAATGGAGCAGTTTTTAGAGGGTGTTCCTGAGGAAATAGAAAGGTACATCCTAGATGGGAAGCCCAAAACTGTAACCGAGGCGGGGGAGATTGGAGCCAAATGGGTGGAGGTGACAGAAAAGAAAAAAGCTAGTAGCAGTTGGAGCGAATATCAGAAGGGGCAAGCCGAAACAAAACCTTATCACCGGGGACAACCCAAGGCCCCACCCACATCCCCAGGGAAACCCCAGACGCCTTCTCACCCCACCCCACCAGTCTCCATCAACCAACATCGCCCCGGTGATACCTTAGCAGGGCGATGTTTTAAATGTAATGAACTGGGGTATATAAAGGCTCACTGCCCCAAGAACCCCAACCGATTACAGTTCATTACACCACAATCACACCAAAGATCCCCAGACCCAGATGCCTCTCTCATACCCTCGGAGCGAAGGGAAACCTTGAGAGTGGGCGGAAAGAAGGTTAACGCTTGGAGGGACACTGGGGCACAAGTGTCAACTATCCACCAATCCCTAGTGGACCCCAAACTCATCAACCCGGAGGCTACAGTGACAATTCAACCCTTCGTGTCACAGTCTGTAACCTTGCCTACAGCCAAGTTGCATGTCCAGTACAAGGGCTGGTCAGGAATGTGGACTTTTGCAGTCTATGACAATTATCCCATCCCCATGCTGCTGGGGGAAGATTTGGCCAACCATGTGAAGCTAGCCAAGAGGGTGGGAATAGTCACCCGCAGCCAGGCTAAGCAAGCTTTCACCCCCATCCCTGTTCCTGAGCCGTCCACCAGGGCCCCATCTGTGTTACCGGAGACCCAAACACAGGTGGTGGAACCGGATCCCCTGCCAACAACTGCAACAGCCGTAGTGGATCCAATCCCAGAGACCCAGCCAAAGCCAGTCCCAGAACCGGAACTGGCAACGCAACCAGCACCAGAACCATTGCCAGCACTGAGTCCAGCGCTTGCAAACCCGTCTACAACTCCAATGCCAGAGGGCACCAGCGAGTCTGAACTGGTGGAAGCAGCAGATAACCCTACTCAAGAGGCTCAGCCAGAGCCTGAAATACCACATAGTGCACCAGCGGACAGCGGTTCACAGTCAATGGAAACAGCCCCAGCACCTGCATCGCTTCCAGAGGGACCAAGCCCCAGTCCACAGTCCAAGGAGGAACTGATGTCTCCAGCATCAAGGGAACAGTTCCAGGCCGAGCAGGAAGCAGATGACAGCCTTCAGAAAGCTTGGGCGGCGGCACGGAGTACCCCACCGCCTCTCAGCTCTTCTAACTGATCCCGGTTTGTTGTAGAACAAGGACTTTTATACAAGGAGACTCTTTCTGGTGGGCACCAGGAAGACTGGCATCCTCAAAGACAGTTGGTGGTTCCCACTAAGTATCGGGTAAAGCTCTTGAGCTTAGCCCATGATCATCCCAGTGGCCATTCTGGGGTGAACAGAACCAAAGACCGGTTGGGGAAGTCCTTCCACTGGGAGGGAATGGGCAAGGACGTTGCTAATTATGTCCGGTCTTGTGAGGTGTGCCAACGAGTGGGAAAGCCTCAAGACCAGGTTAAAGCCCCTCTCCAGCCACTACCCATAATTGAGGTCCCATTTCAGCGAGTAGCTGTGGATATTCTGGGTCCTTTCCCAAAGAAGACACCCAGAGGAAAGCAGTATGTACTGACTTTCATGGATTTTGCTACCCGATGGCCGGAAGCTGTACCCTTAAGCAACACCAGGGCTAAAAGTGTGTGCCAGGCATTAGCCGACATTTTTGCCAGGGTAGGGTGGCCCTCCGACATCCTTTCAGATTCGGGAACTAATTTCCTGGCAGGGAACATGAAAAACCTGTGGGAAGCTCATGGGGTGAATCACTTGGTTGCCACCCCTCATCACCATCAAACCAATGGTCTGGTGGAGAGGTTTAATGGAACTTTGGGGGCCATGATACGTAAATTCATAAATGAACACTCCAATGATTGGGACCTAGTGTTGCAGCAGTTGCTTTTTGCCTACAGGGCTGTACCACATCCCAGTTTAGGGTTTTCACCATTTGAACTTGTGTATGGCCGCGAGGTTAAGGGGCCATTACAGTTGGTGAAGCAGCAATGGGAGGGGTTTACGCCTTCTCCAGGAACTAACATTCTAGACTTTGTAAGCAACCTACAAAGCACCCTCCGACACTCTTTAGCCCTTGCTAAAGAAAACCTAAAGGATGCTCAGGAAGAGCAAAAGGCCTGGTATGATAAACATTCCAGAGAACGGTCCTTCAAAATAGGAGACCAAGTCATGGTCTTAAAGGCGCTCCAGGCCCATAAAATGGAAGCGTCGTGGGAAGGAACATTCACGGTCCAGGAGCGCCTAGGAGCTGTTAACTATCTCATAGCCTCCCCCACCTCCAACATAAAGCCTAAGGTATACCATGTTAATTCTCTTAAGCCCTTTTATTCCAGAGAATTAAACGTTTGCCAGTTTACAGCCCAGGAAACAGATGACGCGGAGTGGCCTGAAGGTGTCTACTACGAAGGAAAAAGGAATGGTGGCGTGGAAGAGGTAAACCTCTCCACGACCCTGGGACGTCTGCAGCGACAGCAGATCAAGGAGCTGTGCACAAGCTTTGCACCGATTTTCTCAGCCACTCCAGGACGGACCGAACGGGCATACCACTCCATTGACACAGGTAATGCTCACCCAATTAGAACCCCACCCTACCGGGAGTCACCTCATGCCCAAGCTGCTATACAAAGGGAGATCCAGGACATGCTACAGATGGGTATAATCCGCCCCTCTAGCAGTGCATGGGCATCTCCAGTGGTTCTAGTTCCCAAACCAGATGGAGAAATACGCTTTTGCGTGGACTACCGTAAGCTAAATGCTGTAACTCGTCCTGACAACTATCCAATGCCACGCACAGATGAGCTATTGGAAAAATTGGGACATGCCCAATTCATCTCTACTTTAGACTTAACCAAAGGGTACTGGCAAGTACCACTAGATGAACCCGCTAAGGAAAGGTCCGCCTTCGTCACCCAGGCAGGGGTGTATGAATTCAATGTACTCCCTTTCGGGTTGCGAAATGCACCCGCCACCTTCCAAAGACTTGTAGATGGTCTCTTAGCGGGATTGGGAGAATCTGCAGTTGCCTACCTCGATGATGTGGCCATTTTTTCTGATTCATGGACAGAACACCTGGAGCACCTGGAAAAAGTCTTGGAGCGCATCCGGCATTCAGGATGTTAACTAACTGTTAAGGCTAAAAAGTGCCAAATAAGACAAAACAGAGTGACGTACCTGGGGCACCAGGTGGGTCAAGGAACTATAAATCCCCTACAGGCCAAAGTGGATGCTATCCAAAAGTGGCCGGTTCCAAAGTCAAAGAAACAGGTCCAATCCTTCTTAGGCTTGGCCGGATATTATAGGCGATTTGTACCACACTACAGCCAAATCGCCGCCCCGCTGACAGACCTAACCAGAAAGAAACAGCCAAATGCAGTTCAGTGGACTGATGAGTGTCAAAAGGCCTTTAACCAGCTTAAGGCAACACTCATGTCTGACCCTGTGCTAAGGGCCCCAGACTTTGACAAACCGTTCCTAGTAACCACAGATGCGTCCAAGCGAGGCGTGGGAGCAGTTTTAATGCAGGAAGGACCGGATCAAGAATTCCATCCTGTCGTGTTTCTCAGCAAGAAACTGTCTGAGAGGGAAAGCCACTGGTCAATCAGCGAAAAGGAATGCTACGCCATTGTGTACGCGCTGGAAAAGCTACGCCCATATGTTTGGGGACGGCGTCTCCAACTACAAACAGACCATGCTGCGCTACAGTGGCTTCATACCGCCAAGGGAAATAACAAAAAACTTCTTCGGTGGAGTTTAGCTCTCCAAGATTTTGATTTTGAAATACAACATATTTCGGGAACTTCTAACAAAGTGGCTGATGCACTCTCCCGGGAAAGTTTCCCAGAGTTAACTGGTTAACAATTGTTCTTGGAATGAAACATATTGTTAGTTTTTATATAATCAGTAGTATGTCTAAAGGTACATGTGTCTTATTAACTCTGTTTTCTCCTAGAACTCCAGGAAGAAATCACAGCCAGTGTGGAACCGAACGTCCAACACTATCTGTGATTTGGGGGGCGTGTCATAACTATAAAGGGAAGGGTAACAGCTCTCCTGTGTACAGTATAAAATCCCTCCTGGCCAGAGACTCCAAAATCCTTTTACCTGTAAAG
>NW_020690602.1:0-5335 GCF_002925995.2 Terrapene triunguis
AAGAAGCTATACTTTTACAATTGGAAGCCCAAATCCTGCTTGCCTTACTCAGGGTATGTCTACACTACAAAATTAGGTCGGATTTATAGAAGCCGGTTTTATAGAAACTGGTTGTATGCAGCCGATTGTGTGTGTCCCCACATAAAATGCTCTAAGTGCATGAAGTCGGCGGACCGCGTCCACAGTACCGAGGCTAGCGTCGACTTCCGGCGCATTGCACTATGGTACCTATCCCACAGTTCCCGGAGTCTCCGGCGCCCATTGGAATTATGGGTTGAGATCGCAATGCCCGAATGATGCAAAGCAGTGCCGCGAGGGGTTCTGGGTACATTGCGTCAGGCCCCTCCCCCGCCGTCACAGCAACGGCAGACAATAGATTCGCGCCTTTTTACCTGGGTTACCTGTGCAGACAACATACCACGCCAAGCATTGAGCCCGCTCAGCTCAGCTCACCGTCACCATATGTCTTCCGGGTGCCGGCAAACGTGGGACTGCATTGCTAAACAGCAGCAGCAGCTTACTGCCTTTTGGCGGTAGACGGTGCAGCATGACTGGTAGCCTTCATTGGCGATCTGGGTGCAGGCAGCCGTGGTGCTGCATTGCACCAGCCCCTTGCCTTTTGGTAGAAGATGGTATATTACGACTGGTATCCGTCGTCGTCGTACTGCAGTGGCTGTCGATCATGGGCACTCGGGCAGACAATGATGGTTATCAGTCGTAGTATGCTATTTTCTGCCAGGCGCCCTGTTGGCTCATTGCACGTTAGCAGAGTCGTAGTATGCTATTTTCTGCCAAGTGCCCAGTATTGTCTGCTAAGCACCCAGAAGAGGCCGATGGCGATCTGGGTGCTGGCAGACATGGGGCTGGCAGACGTGGGGCTAGATTGCTACACAGCAGCAACCCCTTGCCTTTTGGGCAGAAGATAGTATATTATGACTGGTATCCGTCGTTGTCATACTGCAGTGGGTATCAGATGGTGCAATAGACCTGAAGGCTAACTGCCAAGTGCCCAGTATTTGCTGCCAAGCACCCAGAAAATGCCAAGGGCTATCAGTCATGCTGCACCGTCGTCTTAAGATGTAAAAAATAGATTTATTCTGTATTCATTTGCTTCCCCCCTCCCTCCTGCTAAACCCAGGCTTTTGAGTTCAATCTTTGGGGGGGCCATTCTGTGTGACAGTTGTTTGTGTTTCTCCCTGATGCAAAGCCACCTTTCTTGATTTTAATTCCCTGTACCTGTACGCCATGTCGTCACTCGCCCCTCCCTCCCTCCCTCTCTCCCTCCCTCCCTTCTTCCCCTGGTCCGTCAGATATTACTTTCGCGCCTTTTTTCAGACCAGACGCCATAGCCAGCACTGGGATCATGGAGCCCGCTCAGATCACCGCGGCAATTATGAGCACTATGAACACCACGCGCATTGTCCTGGAGTATATGCAGAGCCTCCTGGACATGCCAAAGCAAAACCAGGACCAGCTGAGGAGGAGGCGATTGCAGCGCGGCGACGATAGTGATGAGGAAATTGACATGGACCTCTCACAAGGCACAGGCCCGAGCAATGTGGAAATCATGGTGTTACTGGGGCAGGTTCATGCCGTGGACCACCGATTCTGGGCCCGGGAAACAAGCACAGACTGGTGGGACCGCATCGTGTTGCAGGTCTGGGACGATGCCCAGTGGCTGCGAAACTTTCGCATGCGTAAGGGCACTTTCATGGAACTTTGTGACTTGCTTTCCCCTGCCCTGAAGCGCCAGAATACCAGGATGAGAGCAGCCCTCACAGTGCAGAAGCGAGTGGCGATAGCCCTGTGGAAGCTTGCAACGCCAGACAGCTACCGGTCAGTGGGGAATCAATTTGGAGTGGGCAAATCTACTGTGGGGGCTGCTGTGATCCAAGTTGCCAGGGCAATGAGAGACCTGGTGATATCAAGGGTAGTGACTCTGGGAAACGTGCAGACCATAGTGGATGGCTTTGCTGCAATGGGATTCCCAAACTGTGGTGGGGCCATAGACGGAACCCATATCCCTATCTTGGCACCGGCGCACCAAGCCGCCGACTACATAAACCGCAAGGGGTACTTTTCAATGCTGCTGCAAGCCCTGGTGGATCACAAGGGACGTTTCACCGACATCAACGTGGGCTGGCCGGGAAGGGTACATGATGCTCGCGTCTTCAGGCAGTCTCTTCTGTTTCGAAAGCTGGAGGAAGGGACTTTCTTCCCGGACCAGAAAATAACCATTGGGGATGTTGAAATGCCTATCGTTATCCTTGGGGACCCAGCCTACCCCTTAATGCCATGGCTCATGAAGCCGTACACAGGCAGCCTGGACAGTAGTCAGGACCTGTTCAACTACAGGCTGAGCAAGTGCCGAATGGTGGTGGAATGTGCATTTGGCCGTTTAAAAGCGCGCTGGCGCAGCTTACTGACTCGCTCAGACCTTAGCGAAAAGAATATCCCCATTGTTATTGCTGCTTGCTGTGCGCTCCACAATATATGTGAAAGTAAGGGGGAGACATTTATGGCGGGGTGGGAGGTTGAAGCAAATCGCCTGGCCGCTGATTACGCGCAGCCAGACACCAGGGCGGTTAGAGGAGCACAGCAGGGCGCGGTGCGCATCAGAGAAGCGTTGAAAACCAGTTTTGTGACTGGCCAGGCTACGGAGTGAAACTTCTGTTTGTTGCTCCTTGATGAACCCTCTGCCCCTCCCCCACCACCCGGTTAACTCTACTTCCCTGCAAACCAACTACCCCACCCTCCCCTACTACCCTCCCCCCTTCGAGCACCACTTGCAGAGGCAATAAAGTCATTGTTCCTTCACATTCATGCATTCTTTATTAATTCAGCACACAACTAGGGGGATAATTGGAAAGGTAGCCCGGGATGGGTGGGGGAGGAGGGAAGGAAAAGGACACACTCCAATTTAAAACTTTAAAACTTATTGCTATGGAAATCATCTAGGGTGGAGTGAGTGGGTGGCCGAAGGCCCCCCCACCGTGTTCTTGGGCGTCTGGGTGAGGAGACAATGGGACTTGGGGAGGATGGCTGCTGGTTACAGAGGGGCTGTAGCGGCGGTCTCTGCTCCTGCTGCCTTTCCTGCAGCTCAACCATACGCAGGAGCATATCACTTTGATGCTCCAGCAGCCGGAGCATCGACTCTTGCTTTCTGATTACAAGTTGACGCCACCTCTCCTCTTCAGCCCGCGTTTCAGCACGCAACTTCTCCTCTTCAGCCCGCGATTCAGCACGCCACCTGTCCTCTCGCTCATATTGGGCTTTTTTAAAATCAGTCATTGACTGCCTCCACGCATTCAGCTGTGCTCTGTCAGCGTGGGAGGCAGTCTGAAGTTCAGTAAACATTTCGTCACGCGTCCTTCGCTTCCTTCTTCGAATATTCACTAGCCTCTGCGAAGGAGTAAGATTTGCAGCTGGTGGAGAAGGGAGAGGTTGTTAAAAAAGATACATTTTAGAGAACAATGGGTAGACTCTTTCACGTTAGATTTTGCTGTTCACAACATCACACAGCACATGTGCTTTCGTTACAAGGTCGCATTTTTCCTCTTATATTGAGAGTCTCCTGGTTTGGTGTGAGAGATCACTCACGCAGTGCCAGGACACAGATTTCAGCTTGCAGGCAGCCATGGTAAAACATACAGTCTTTGGGCTTTTTTAACCTTCTTAACATGTGGGGATGGTTTCAAACAGTTCTGCCCTCATTTCCCATACCAAGCACCCGTGCCATTTAAAATGGGTTTGCAATGTAAAAGGAGGGGCTGCGATTTCAGGTTTAACATGCAGCACAAACCCAACTAACTCCCCTCCCCCACACACCCAATTCTCTGGGATGGTCACTTCACCCCTCCCCCCCACCGCGTGGTTAACAGCGGGGAATATTTCTGTTCAGCAGACCAGGAAGGGGCACCTCTGAATGTCCCCTTAATAAAATTGCCCCATTTCAACCAGGTGACCGTGAATGATATCACTCTCCTGAGGATAACAAAGAGAGATAAGGAATGGATGTTGTCTGCATGCCAGCAAACACCGGGACCATACGCTGCCATGCTTTGTTATGCAATGATTCCAGACTACGTGCTACTGGCCTGGCGTGGTAAAGTGTCCTACCATGGCGGACGGGATAAGGCAGCCCTCCCCAGAAACCTTTTGCAAAGGCTTTGGGAGTACATGAAGGAGAGCTTTCTGGAGATGTCCCTGGAGGATTTCCGCTCCATCCCCATACACGTTAACAGACTTTTCCAGTAGCTGTACTGGCCGCGATTGCCAGGGCAAATTAATCATTAATCATTAATCATTAAACACGCGTGTTTTTAAACCATGTGTAATTTTTGCAAAGGTACACTCACCAGAGGTCCCCTGTGTGCCCTCAGGGTCTTGGGTGAGTTCGGGGGTTACTGGTTCCAGGTCCAGGGTGACAAACATATCCTGGCTGTTGGGGTAACTGATTTCTCCGCTTCCTTGCTGCTGTGAGCTATCTATGTTCTCTCCATCCTCATCTTCCTCGTCCGCCGAACCCACTTCCCCGTTTCCAGAGAGGGACTGATAGCACACGCTTGGGCTAGTGGTGGCTGCACCCCCTAGAATGGCATGCAGCTCCGCGTAGTAGCGGCATGTTTGCGGCTCAGCCCCGGACCTTCCGTTTGCGTCTCTGGCTTTGTGGTAGGCTTGCCTTAGCTCCTTAATTTTCACGCGGCACTGCTGTGCGTCCCTGTTATGGCCTCTGTCCTTCATGGCCTTGGAGATCTTTTCTAATGTTTTGCCGTTTCTTTTACTGTTTCGGAGTTCGGCGAGCACTGCTTCATCTCCCCAGATGGCAATCAGATCCCGTACCTCCCGCTCGGTCCAGGCTGGAGCTCTTCTGCGATCCTGGGACTGGGACTGGGACTCCATCACGGTTACCTGTGATGATGGGCTCTGCATGGTCACCTGTGCTCTCCACGCTGAGCAAACAGGAAATGAAATTCAAACGTTCGCGGGGCTTTTCCTGTCTACCTGGCCAGTGCATCTGAGATGAGAGTGCTGTCCAGAGCGGTCACAATGAAGCACTGTGGGATAGCTCCCGGAGGCCAGTAATGTCGAATTCCGTCCACACTAACCCAATTCCGACACCCTAAGGCCGATTTTATCGCTAATCCCCTTGTCGAGGTGGTGTTAGGAAACCGGTTTAAAGGGCCCTTTAAGTCGACAGAAAGGGCTTCGTAGTGTAAACGTGTCCAGGCTTAAGTCGACTTAATGCGGCTAAAGTCGACCTAAACTCGTAGTGTAGACCAGGCCTCAGTCAGTTGAGTAACTGGGACTCCTTGCATCAGTGGCGTGAGCAGGA
>NW_020690603.1:0-10969 GCF_002925995.2 Terrapene triunguis
AGGGGATAGTTCTCAGATACCATGGGAATAGGAGCTATAAAACTACCATAGATAGATACGATAGGGCTGTGCCTTTTAGGCACAATCTTGGCCTACCAGAGGTCACCTCCAGCCCGGGGCTGGGAGCCCGGAGACCTTTATTCTGCTCCCAGCTCTGCTCTTGGCCATCTGCCTCAGTGTCTCTCGCTGTAATTGTGCCAATGTCAATTCCTTGCAGTGCTTTGTGATCCACTGGTGGGGAAGGCCCTATAAACATGGAGTAAAAGCCCAACTGACCCTGGTTTTGTCATCTGTCCCAGAGGTCCCGGTCTCTCCATGCAATGTGGGCTGCAGCTGCCTGGCTTATGCCTCCACCGTGCTCAGCAGGCTTGCATCCCAGCTACCTGCTCGGGGGCATTTCCTGTCAGACTTGAGAGAGAGCCCACAGGTCCTCTTAACTGCAGTGTGCGCTGGGCTGGGCTGTCGCACCAGAGATGCCTCCACTTGGAAGAGGCTTCTGCTTCTTCTCAGCCAACTCACCACCAAACCCTGCAGCAGAGCTCCTTGAACAATCCTGCTGCTTTTCCACTGGGGATTCTGAAGAGTTGGTTGTTTGTTGATGGAAAACGAAACTGAACCGCCAACATTTTTCAATTTTCCAAAATCATTTTCAGGAACCACTTTCAATTTTCAGCAAAACCATCCCATGAAAATGTACAACGGAAAACTAACATTTTTACCAAAATCTGACATTTCAGAGGGGGGGGAAAAATAGGTTTTTCTAGTGATGAGAACACCAACATTTTGACCAAAACGAAAGTGTTCGGCAAAAGTGTTTCTTTTGCTGAAAAAGCCATTGAGTCCAAAACATTTGTAAAAAAAAACACCCACCACCAACCAGCTGTGCCCCAGAGCATCCTCTCATGCAACCCCTTCCTCTGCCCAGTTTGCAAGCTGCCCTTTCCCCTGCTGGTGAGGGCTCAGCAGGAGGAGCTGGCATCCAGATGGGGACTTTATGAACTCCCAGCCTTCCCCCCCAGTAGGCAGAGCACCATCAGTACCCAATGGGGAGGAAAAGGTGATCTGTAAACAGCCCTTCCACTCCCCAGAGCCACCTCCCTCTAGGGCAGAAGGACATGGGTCACCACCAACGCCCAGGAACAAGACAGACATCTTGCACAGCCTCTCTCCCAATTTCAAAGTGGGGGGAAAACCCAGGGGGAAACACAATGACCCTGTGAGGTCTCTGTCCTAGTGGCTTCCTTAGTGGAGTGACAAGGAAAGTGTGGGACCAGAGGGGGCATGTGGGGAAGGATGGAACAGGTGGCAGGGGGTGTTACCTGGCGTTCCAGGGAACCTGAAGCTCTCAGTAACTTCATTTTTTGAGAGTTGGTATCAGGACAAACCAAGGGAGATGTAGCACCTCGGTCTGCTACGTGGCTGGCACACAAATCAAAACCACATGCTGTCACTTAAAGCCAGTTCTTCATTAATTCCCTGTACTCCCCCTCCAAAAGAATGCCTCTTAGTCACTGCTTTATCTAGTCTCAAGCACACAAATACAATAGGTTATAGAGCATTCCAAACTGCAAAATACCTCTGAGGATTATCCCTCAGCAGTTTGGAGTGGTCTTCGGGTGATTTCAGCTGTAGAGTCCCAGTGGCCAGCTGTCCATCTGCGGCTGGACATCTTGATGTGTCCACAAAGTGATCCGCCTGACCCAGACTCCCAATTCCCCTTTTATGCCCCAAAACTCACAAAAACATGCCAATCAAAAGGTATTACATAGCTGGTCAATGGCACAAAAGCAAAGGCTACAAGGCATGCCAAAAACAGGATGCAGTTTTGTGGTTTTCGGGTCATTAGTCTGGCAGGCGTACTTACTTCCATGCTTCTTGTTTTTCCACAGACTTTCACCCCCGCACTCCAAGGAAAAGGGCACAGAGGGTCAGATTCAGGGCAGAGGGTCAGGTTCACCCCTCCTCCCTTCTGGCTTTGCCTTAACTAAGCTAAGTGAGTGCAAAGATCTACTAAATAACTATTCCTAGCAATAGACAAAACAATTGCTAGTCCATCCCAATAGCTGGCAGTGGCTTAGGTACCTGGTTGTTTGTTTGTTAAAATACCCCTTCCCAGGGGTTGCAGAGAGAGGAGACTACTAGGGATGCAGGAAGAAGGGGAGACTTTGATGGAGGAGGGGGCAAAGCTAAACATAAGGGAAGAGTAAGGGCACGAGAAAGGTGCAGAAAGATGGGGGGGGGCGCAAGGAGAGGTGAAACAGAGGGAAAGGGGAAATGCAAGAGGCCCAAGATGTAAAAGTCCCCTCATTCTGGTCTCAACATGTGTCAAACATACAGCTAAGGGTAGCATAAAATCCCTCTTTACCCTGTAAAGGGTTAAGCTCAGATAACCTGGGTGGCACCTGACCAAGAGGACCAATAAAGGGAGAAGATACTTTCAAATTTGTGGGGGAAGGTTTTTTGTCTGTCTCCCAGAGTCAACAAGGAAGGGAAAATACATCTCCCTAAGCCAAGCTAAACTAAGCATCTAATATTGCAGAAATAGTAAGTAATAGCAAAGAAATGCATTAGAGTATCTTTTGTTTTAGCTTGTGAATTTTCCCTATGCTAAGAGGGAGGTTTATCCCTTTTTTTGTAACTTTAAAGTTTTGCCTAGAGGGGAAATCCTCTGTGTTTGAGTCTTTTGTTATTCTGTAAAGTACTTACCATCCTGATTTTACAGAGGTGATTCTTTTACCTTTTCTTTAATTAAAATTCTTCTTTTAAGAACCCAATTGATTTTTCGTTGTTCTTAAGATCCAAGGGTTTGGGTCTGTGTTCACCTGTACCAATTGGTGAGGATATTATTCTCAAGCCTTCCCCAGGAAAGGGGGGTGCAGGGCTTGGGGGGGGGGGGAGAATAGGACTCCAAGTGGTCCTTTCCCTGATTCTTTGTCTAAAATCACTTGGTGGTGGCAGCATACTGTTCAAGGCAAGATGGAATTTGTGCCTTGGGAAAGTTTTTAACCTAAGCTGGTAGAAATAAGCTTAGAGGGTCTTTCATGTGGGTCCCCACATCTGTACCCCAGAGTTCAGAGTGGGGAAGGAACCCTGACAACTTATTACATTAACCTCTTCGTGGGAGTTTGCTAGAGACAGTGCAAGGTGATGAGACTGTGCCAGGGGGGCTGGGGGATGTAGACAGGTGGCCCAGGAGAGAGGCGATGCTGCTCTGGGAAAAGGGTAAGGTTCTGGCTTGTTGGTTTGAGACAGTTTTTCTGCAAACCTCAATTACACTTGTTTTTCTTTTTAGCATCAAATCTTCCTCCTGAACAATGAGGCTGGGTTGTCCCATGAGCTTAAGGGAGTGAGGTGGCAACTGCCATGGAACGGGGCACCTGCTCCTGTTGGCTCCCTTGGAAATCCCCACTGAAAATTGGCTAGAACACAAGAAACTGCATCAACATTTCCAGGGAAGGAGTCTGGCTCCGTCCATCCCCCTGGTGATTTTATGTCATCCCAGATCCTTTGTTCGGGCCAAGACTCAATGGCAGTGCATGGGAGAACGGGGAGGCACCGGGTCCTCTACCAAGCTCTGCCCACTGTGCCCAGGCACCTGTCCACACACATGCACTCATGGACATGCAGGCATTATGCACACGTATGTCTGTGCACAGGCATGCATCAAGCACAAACACATATGTCCATATGGGCAAACACTCATTTGCACCAAGACATGCACAGGTGCACACTCACTCACACAGACACGTGCACGCACACACAAATATTCAGGGTTTGCACCCAGACAAGCACACACACAACTGAGACAGCAGCCACCAGAGTGGGTGCAATTGCCCCAACCTATTTTGATTGACTTTAGCCACTGATGACCGGCTCCTATGAAGGCAGTCTAGAGGTCTGGGACTGTCCTGTTTCAAGGGCAGGGGGTTCTAAGGGCCATCCTCAGTGTTTGTCTAGACAGCACCCATCCCTGTAGTCTGAGCACCTGTGTCCTCCACATATCTTGGCGTGAGACTGAGCTAGCAGCAGCATGTCCTATTAGAGGAATACTCAGCTTCACAGCACTAGGTATCAAATTCCCTACAAGGACCTTCCAAATGTCCTCTTCTGGCTGCAGTTTTCATCCCCCGTCAATGCCAGGAGTTGCTAATACTCAAGGGCTCTACCGAGCTTTATTACTGCTGGGGGCATTTGATCTGTGCCGAGTTCTTCTAACTGCGAGTGGATCTTTGGGCCGGTAGCTAGCAGAGCTACACTGGAGATTGAAGAGGGGGAAAAAAAAGCCAGCACTATGTTGCAGGCCATTTGCCAGGCTCCTCAAAGAAATCCAGGGGTGATTTGCTTTCAGATCATTGCAATGGGGTGTCATGGCTTCCTGAGGCCACAAAAACTCTGCTAGGCAGGATCTCCCTTACCTGGCCTGGAGGACTCGGAGATTTGATCCTAGCTGGATCAAGGTGGTTTGTGCAGAACAATAAGCCAAGAACTTGCTTTGATTTCTCTCATTCTGTGATTTTTAACTCTGCGTCGGGTCAGATCCTGATCCCAGTTCCATCGGTGTAAACTGGGAGCAGCGCCACTCGGGGCAATGGTGTTACTCCAGAATTACACTAGTGTAACTGAGACCAGGACTTGGCCTATTTTCTGTAACATAGTATCAGACTGGAAATGAGGATCCTTCTCCACTCAGCAAACACATCCCCTCCCCCAATGCCTCTGGTACAGTGGAATGCCCCCATGGGCCACTGCCACCCTGGAGCATGTTACTCACTTGCCCCTCTGCTCGGGGGGAGGAAATCCCTGAAAGAAAGATTCACTCCACATAATTATTTTCTACTTGCTTAAAGTAACATTATCTGTGCTGGTCCATGAATATTTATTACCAATTCCACAAGTTCCATTATGGAGCATTAATGGGAACTTATTATGCAGACTAGTTATTTCATTATTTAAAACGAGTATGTCCTGAAACACCCGCCCCCCTTGCCCACATCTGCCAGCTGTGACGTGTTTGCTTGAGGCTGTATTTTGCAAGTGCAAACATCGGGAGTTCAGGGGATGCGCTTTGTACGATGAAAATAACTGAAATCTCTCTGGGAGGCTTTGGGAACCCAACCAAGGAGTCCCTAAGATCCTCAGTGCAGAGAAGCGCCACTAGCAGGATGTATGATCTGGGAAACACCCTGGGAGAACCTAAAGGAGCTGAATCCATTCAGTGTATTGAAGAGAACATTAAGAGAGGACTTGATGAGAGTTTATAAGTCCCCCCAGAAGGAGATTGAAGAACCTCCTGCCACCAGAAGTCGATCAGGAAAATGAGATCCCAGGTCTCAAAGTTGAAGGCAGAAACATTTCACCTGTAGCAGAGAGGAAATGGAATGACTGGAGGGTGGGGACTCTTTCCTCTTTGGGTGGGACACAGGGTCTCTTACAAAGATATTAGGCTTGATTCAGGAGTCACTAGCTGGAACTCAACGGTCTGTGTGGTGGGGGAGGTCAGACCTTCTAGCCTTCACATCTATGCATGTTGCTATTGGGTGCCTAGGGATTGTCATGCACCTGGCTTGGCTTTCATTGTGGCTCACCCTGGAAAGCCCTATCAGTCACTGCTCACTCTCACACGTTTTGCTGCACCTCTGCTAGTCTGTCTGCTCCAGCAACACGAAGCATCTGTAAACTGGTTTGGACGTCAGCGTCCCCATGGCAGCTGGAGCGCAGGGTGAATCAGGCCTGCAATGCTCCCCCAAGCGGTTGTGGGTCATTCAATACGGACAACAGGCTGCTGGAACCTGTGCCAGGTACTAGCCTGTCCTACAGCAGCAGTGCATGCGCCATAGGGGCAGAATCATACATTGGTAGCCCGCCTGTGCCTCCCACCTGGTCCCTTTGCTGTGGGCTTCAGAGAAGCTCAGACTGCCTGGTCAGCATGACCAGTAGAGTGCTGTTCAGTGCTAGGTAAACACAGAATCACAAATAGTAAGTGTCCCAGGCAGGCAAGAGGAGAAGTGCCTCGCCCTTGGGAGCTCATGGTCTAAGCTCTGACTTATATTCCTGCCATGAGCGTTGCAATTTGCCTACTAAATAAACGAGCACGTTAGAGGTTATTGAATCGAGATCAGTGATCACAGCCTAGCAGGGCCCTTCCCCTGTTACAGGCACGTGTACATTGTCCAGATGAGCCCCAGGTTGGAGACAGCCCTGTAGATGCTTTATCAGCAATGGAAGGCAGTTTCCCTACAGCCCAGGGGTTTCACAGCCAGGTTGCTAATCCCAGCTGTTAGGCCTAGTGGCTGGGGTGGCACATTTAGACCTCCCAAAAGTCCTGGGTTTCATGGGACTATCCTGGTTTGACTCACAAACCCCCATCCCTGAAGTTGGCTGGGCTCGGCTCCCCAGTGCAGGTATTGTGACTTGGCCGCTGGTGCATGGTGTCTCAGCCCTGCTCAGGTTGGGCCTGGCCCCTGTGACAGAAGGGTCAGCTGGGCTCCATTTAAGTGGGTGGAGATGCAACCCCGTGTGCCAGGTCGCAATGCTACTCACTCAAATCTGACCTGGCCAACTCTTCAACACAGGGGCCAGGCCAAACCCGAGCAGCGCTGTGACCCCGTGTGCCAGGGAGTAGGACCTGTCCTAGCTCAGCCACTTGAAATGTTGGGAGCTGTGCGTGTTTCCATGTGGTGGATGTGTGCAGGACATTTCCATGTGGTTCTGGGCACGTGTGCGTCCTGTGTGCATACGTGCTGGGGGAAGGTAAACCAAGTAATGCAAGAAAAATGTCATGGGTCTGATCCTACCCTGCGCCTTGGGGAGAGGTTTACACTGGTGCAAGACTCCTGTAAGTCCATCTGGCTTCAGTAGCATTTTGCCCCACTTTGTACAGGTATAAATGGCTGCACAGGGTCAAAACAACGAAGAATGAGGCCCGGTGGGAAGCACAGCTCCCACAGTTACTGCATGGCTGAGTCCTGCTGGATTTTCAATCCAGTCCTCTTTGTTTCTGCCCTGTGCTGCCGAGCACGTTCTAAAGGGTCATGTGAAGGCCGAGTCTGCAGGTTCAGGGAAGGGGTATTGATATTACTCTAAACTAATCCCTGTTAAAAACCAAGCAAACGGACATGACCCCAGCTGCTTGGAGCCCTCAGCTAAGCCCACAACCCCAACCCCTCCTTTCACTGCTCCTTGAAACTGACTCATTTAACATTGCATAAAGATCATCCGTCCTGCCATCTCTCTCCAGTTCCTTCCTCTTAATGCAGAAACTTAGGGTTGCCAGGCGTCTGGAACACCTGGTCAAAAAAGGGACTCTGGTGGCTCCATTCAGCCACTGCTGACGGGGAGATTAAAAGTCCAGTTGGCCCCAGGCAGGCTGGGGCGCGGAAGCGGGTTTGGGGTGCAGACTCCAGGTGCCTCCCGGGAAGCAGCAACATGTCCCTGTGGCTTCTAGGTGCACGGATGGCCAGGGAGTCTATGCATGCAGCCCCCAAGCGCCAGCTCCACCTGGCAGCTCCCATTGGCCGCAGTTCCGAGCCAATGGGAGCTGAAGAGCCGGTGCTCAGGACTCCAAGCCCTCCCCCAGGCTCCAACCCCACAGCTCCCATTGACTGTGGTTCCTGGCCAGTGGGCGCTGCGGAGCCGGCACTTAGGGGCAGCGTGTGGAGCCTCCCTGGCCACCCCTACATCTAGGAACTGCAGGGACATGCCACCACCACTGAGGAACCCCACCTCTCCTGTACCCCAACCCCCTGCTTTAGCCCCCTCCCACACCCAAACTCTCCCCAGGAGCCCACACCCCAACCTCTTGCCCCTGCCCTGAGCCCCCTCCTGCACCCCAAACCCCTCATCCCTGGCCCCATCCCAGAGCTGTGGCCTGCTAAACCCAGGGTTGTGAGTTCAATCCTTGAGGGGGCCACTTAGGGATCTGGGGCAAAATCAGTACTTGGTCCTGTGATTGAAGGCAGGGGGCTGGACTCGATGACCTTTCAGGGTCTCTTCCAGTTCTAGGAGATAGGTATATCTCCATATATTTATATTTTATTTTATTTAGGCAGAGCTAGAGGATAGGGCAAGAGGAGGGAATGTGAGGTCAGCCGGGAGAGCTGCTTCAGGGAGGATGTATGTGCAGTAGAGGACTTGATAGCGAGCCTATCACATCCCCTCCCAATGCCTCTGCACCCAGAGCAGGGTTTAAAATCCCTGACAATTCGCCAAGGAGCCCATCTCTCTCTCTGAGGCCCACCCGTCTGAGGGAGCAGTTTTCTAAGTGAGTCACTTCCCCCCCCCCCCCCCCCAACTCCTTTATAGAGGTTCTTTCTTCATGGGTTGTTTTCCCTTAATCTACAATTAAGCAAACTCAGAACCGGTAGGTAAATCCCATGGGAAAAAGATATGCAAGGGATAAAGGAGTTCAGGAGAGCTGGCAGTTTCTCAAGACGACGGCATTAAACTACCCCAATACAGTTTCCCATCTTTCTTCTGTAAGAGGACAATCAAGCTCCACCCAGAGCTCTTTCATGACCTGAGAAGAAAGGAATCCTACACAAGCAGGAACATGGATGAATTGCTAAGGAGGAGCACAAAAGAACAGCATGAGCATATAGGGACAGAATCAGAAAGGGTAAGGCACAAATGGAGTGATGCCGAGCAAGGGACATAAAAGGTAAGAAGAAGAGTGTAACAGGGTGGCACCACCTCTCACGAGCACACCCGTCTGATTGGGTGTGTCTGCACTTCTCTCAGTCTGTGGTGACCCCTTCTGGCAGTGTCTAGTGACTCAGCTCTCCGGCCAAGTCACACACAGTCTGTGCAGAACTGCAACTCAAATAGACCCTTTGGGGTGTTAGCCCAACTGAGTCTGTAAGCGCACCTGGCCTGATAGGGGGCCATGTCCCCAGGGCTTCCTCCCTGGAGACTCTTCACCCACTCCAGTTTGTTCTGCCCCAGGTCTCCAGCTGGGCCTCTTAACAGTGCAGATCCCTTTATGGGGGTTTATCACTGTCCAATTGTAGGCCACTTCCCCAGTAGCTAAAGGGAGAGGGGACTCAGGCCCAACCACATCTCTTGGTCCCAGCCCAGGGACCTTAAGAATAGCAGCCACACACCACCACATCCCTTTAACCAAACTGCTTTCAGTTCCCTAGTCCACTTCCCCACAGCCTCAGCCTCAAGCAATGCTCACCCTTACCTCAAGGCTCTCCTGTATTCAGGCCCAGCAGCCAGCCAGGAGCTCCTTCTATCTCCCCCAGTCCCTGCCAGCACTGAGCTGTCCATAGTGCTACAATCCTTCAGTCTGCTAGGAGTAGCCTCTTCACTCCTTAGACTCCAAGCAGCAATTGACTATAGACTGCACTGCAGCTCCTTTTATACTAACTGCAACCCTCTGATTGGCTAGCTCCTTGTAGCCTCTTCCTCATTAACTGCTTTCTGGGCACTTTCTCTAGGATTCTTGGAGGACTTATCTCTACTGCTCCTTTCCTGGGATGGGTGTGGCAGGACTCTAAGGCCAAAAGGGGCCTCTGGGCCTAGTCCACCCCGTCACAAAGAGGTTTTTAAAATATGTTAGGAGCAAGAGAAAGACTAAGGCATGTGTAGGTCCACTACTTAGAGAGGAAGGGAGCTAATAACTCATGACATCAAGAAGGCTGAGGTGTTTGATGCCTATTTTGCTTCAGTTTTCACTAAAAAGATTAATGGAGACCAGATACTCAACCCAGTTATTGTTAACAACAAGGGGGAAGGGCTAGATGAAATTAATCCTAGACTATTTAAGGAACTAGCTGAAGCAATTTCAGAACTGTTACCAATTATCTTTGAGAGCTCATGGAGGATGGTGCCAGTTTCAATCCACATGTTACCTATGTGTTCCATTTATCTCCATATATTGTGTTCCAAAATATCTCTATCAGGTGATCTAATTACTATGGTTCTTTTGACACCAAGAGACCCAAAAGCCTGGTTGGCACACACAGAATTCAGAAGCATCCTTGTGTCTGTTTTGTTTTGAGTACTATATAAGGCTTGGGCTTTTTCAACACCTCTACTGGTGGTGGACTTTGCTACTTCACCATTGGAAATGCCTCCAGCCCAGAGTATTTGTGTTGGGTGTGCTCCTACACTCTCAGGTGCATTTTGAATGATAAGAGGGCTGGAGAATGGCAAACGTAGTAGCTATCTTTAAAAAGGGGAACAAAGAGGACCCGGGGAATTCTAGACAGTCAGCCTGATTTTGATACTGGAAAGATACTTGAATAAATTATTAAACAAGCCATTAGTAAGCATCTAGAGGTTAATAAAGGAATAGCCAGCATGGATTCATCAAGAACAAATCATGCCAAACCAACTTAATTTCCTTTTTTGACAGGGTTACTGGCCTAGTGGATGGGGGAAGCCGTAGACATGATATACCTTGATTTTAGCAAGGTTTTTGGTACAGTGCTGCATGACATTTTCATAAGCAAACTAGGGAAATGTGATCTAGATGAAATTACTATAAGGTGGGTGCACAACTGGTTGAAGACTGTACTCAGAGTAGTTATCAATGGTTCGTTGTCAAACTGGGAGAACGTATCTAGTGGGGTCCTGCAGGGGTCAGTCCTGGGTCTGTTATAATTCAATATTTTCATTAAAGATTTGAATAATGGAGTTGAGAGGAAGCTTATAACATTTGGGGAGAACACCAAGCTGGGAGGGGTTGCCAGCACTTTGGGAGGCAGGATTAGAATTCTAATTGACCTTGAAAAATTAGGGAATTAGTCTGAAATCAACAAAATGAAATTCAGTAAAGACACGTGCAAAGTACTACTTAGGAAGGAAAAAATCAAACACACCACTATGAAATGGGAAATAACTGGCTAGGTGGTAGTACTGTAGAAAAGGATCTGGGAGTTATAGTGGATCACAAATAGAAAATGGTGGCAAAAAAGGCTAATATCATTCTGGGCTGTACTAACAGGAGTGTCATATGTTGGACATG
>NW_020690604.1:0-2972 GCF_002925995.2 Terrapene triunguis
GCGGGGAAGCTCGCAGCACCAGGGACCCCCGCTTGAGAGCACTGCTGGGGGGAAGCTCGCAGCGCCGGGATCCCTGGATGAGGGCACTGCTGGAAGGAAGCTCACAGCACTGGCTGAGGGCACTGCTGGGGGGAAGCTCGCAGTGCTGGGATCCCCGGCTGGGGGCACAGCTGGGGGGAAGCTCACAGCGCTGGCTGAGGGCACTGCTGGGGGGAAGCTCGCAGTACTGGGATCCCCGGCTGGGGGCACTGCTGGGGGGAAGCTTGCAGCGCTGGGGTTCTGGAGCGTGGGAAAGGGGGAGCTTCCCCTGAGTCTGGGGGCCCTGTTAACCCTTTCCTCTCCTTCTCCCGCAGAGATCAAGGTGGAGTATGTTCCTAAGCAAGGTGAGCCCCTCCCCCGGCCTCAGGCCTGGACAGTGGGGGGGGGGGGAGGCGGAGGGAGAAAATGCATTGCGGGGGCGAGGTTGCCCCTTTCCCCAGTGCCCAGACCTCGGGAGGGACAGGGCTGGGTGTGTGTGGGAGGGGCTGGGGGTACAGGGGTGCAGGACTGGGGGGTACAGGGGTGCAGGCCTGGGGGGAACTCAGGGGGATCAGGGTTGGGGGTGTGTGGGAGGGGCTGGGGGTACAGGGGTGCAGGACTGGGGGAAGTCAGGGGGTCAGGGTTGGGGGCACTGTGGGAGGGGCTGGGGGTACAGGGGTGCAGGACTGGGGGAACTCAGGGGGGTCAGGGCTGGGGGGCGCTGTGGGAGGGGCTGGGGGTACAGGGGTGCAGGACTGGGGGGGCTCGGGGGGGGCAGGGGGGGGGGGGTGGGGGGGGGGGCCCCCCCTATCTTGGGGGTTGGGCCATGGCGGGGATTGGGCCTTTCCTGGCTGGCGGGACGACCCCTCACCCTCCGCCCCCACCAGAGCCCCCCAAAATCCACCTGGACTGCTCGGGGAAGACGGCTGAGAACACCATCATTGTGGTGGCGGGGAACAAGGTGCGGCTGGACGTGCCCATCACCGGGGAGCCCGCGCCCACCGTCTCCTGGATGAAGGGCGACCAGGTGGGTGCTGGGGCCGAGGGGTGGGGGGGCTCTGAGGGGGTGAGGGGTACCCTGGGGGGTGGGGGAATTTCTAGGGGTGGGGGGCTCCTGGGGGTGGGGGGCTCTGCCAGGAGGGGGTGAGGGGTACCCCAGGGGGAATCGTTAGGGGTGGGGGTCCCGGGGGGGCTCCTGGGGGGGGCGGAGGTTCCCCGGGCACTGAGCCCCCCCCGGCCCCCCAGGTGTTCACGAACACCGAGGGCCGCGCCCGCATCGAGGTGCACCCGGACGAGAGCAGCTTCGTGATCGACAGCGCGGAGCGGGGCGACGAGGACAAGTACTGCATCACCGTCACCAACCCCATGGGGCAAGACAGCGCCGTGCTGCACATCAAGGTGGTCGGTAAGGGGGGGCCGGGGGGCAGGGCTGGGTGGGGCTGTGGGGGGTTGGGTAGGAGGGCTCTGGGCAGAGGGGCTGAGCAGGGGGCTGGGCGGGGCTGTGGGGCGGTCGGCTGGGTGGGAGGGCACTGGGGGGGCTGTGGCTGGGCGGGGGCCATGCCGGGGTCCTCGGGGGGTTTGGGGGGTGCGGGTGTGTTGGGCCGGGTCATGGGGGCGCTGATTGGGGCTGCCGGGGTGAGGTCACGGAGGTTGTGGGGGGCAGGGCGGGGGAGGTGCTGATTGGGGTCGAAGGAGTGTAGCAGGTCAGGGGTCGCGGCTGGGGTCACGGGATGGGAGGCCTCCCGTCCCCATGCTGAGCTGGTCTCAGTGTCCCCCCCCCGTGTCTTCCAGATGTTCCCGACCCCCCCGAAGCTGTTCGCATCACCTCCGTGGGGGAGGACTGGGCCATCCTGGTCTGGGACCCCCCCAAATACGATGGGGGAAATCCCATCACCGGTGAGTGTGAGCCCCAATACCGCCCCTGCCCCCCAGCCCGTGGGTAACACATCTTGGGAGGGCCCCAGAGCCTGGAGCCCTGGACCCCCCGACCCAAGTCCCTTTCTCGGGCCAGCACCGACACCTCCGGGCCGGCTCCCTGCAGAGGACGGGCCCCGGGCCCCAGTTGCCAGGCGGGCCGGTCTCTGTGCCCAGGCGGCCTGATCCCACCTGCCCTCTAGGGGTCACTGCAGCGCTCACCCCCCCTTGTCCCACCGCCTCGATACTTGCGTAGCCGCCAGGGGAAACTGAGGCACGCCCAGTGGGCACCTGCTGGCGAGGCAGAAGAAGGGGGCAGCAGGGCTGGGGGCTGTCTCTGAGCCCCCCGTGCCCCCAGGGTACCTGATGGAGAGGAAGAAGAAGGGCAGCAAGCGCTGGATGAAGCTGAATTTCGAGGTGTACGGGGACACCACGTACGAGTCGACGCGGATGATCGAGGGGGTGCTCTACGAGATGCGCGTCTTCGCCGTCAACGCCATCGGGGTGTCACAGCCCAGCCACAACACAAAGCCCTTCATACCCATCGGTGAGCGGGGGCAGGGGGAGGATGCTGTGGGGTTGAAGGTGATGGAAGGGGAGGGGCACTGAGGGTGTGGGTTATGGGGCAGGAGGGGGAGGGTTGCTGGGAGCATGGGGGTCATGGTTATGGGGTGGGTTGCGAGTAGCACTGGGGACACGGGTTATGGGGCGGGAGGGGGAGGGGAACTGGGGACAGGGCTATGGGGCAGGAGGGGGAGGGGCGCTGGGGACAGGGCTATGGGGTGGGAGGGACGCTGGGGGTCGAGTTATAGGGCGGGAGGGGGAGGGGCGCTGGGGGTCAGAGGTTATGGGGGGGCTCTGATCCTCCGTGTCCCCCCCGCAGCCCCCACCAGCGAGCCGACCCACCTCACGCTGGAGGATGTGACCGACACCACGGCCACCATCAAGTGGCGCCCGCCCGACCGGCTGGGGGCCGGGGGCATCGACGGTTACCTGATCCAGTACTGCCTGGAGGGCTGTGAGTGGCGGGGGGGGGGGGG
>NW_020690605.1:0-2921 GCF_002925995.2 Terrapene triunguis
AGCCCACAGCCACCAGCCTCCTGCTTGTAACCCTTTCCTGGCCCCAGCCAGCCTGCGCTGGGGGGCTGACGCCCGGGGGGGGGATCAGAGGGCTGCACCTGGGGGCCCGATGCCCGGGGGGGTCAGAGGGCTGCACCTGGGGGCAGGTGGGCCAGGCTGGACTGTCCCCCAGGAGGGGATCTGGGCCCTGATGCCCATTTGGGTGCCCCTGACTGGACAGCTGAGAGCTGCCCCAGGCCCAGGGATCTCCCGCTGTCATGGCCCAGCAGCCACCCCCACCTACATGGGGGGCACGGCCCCAGTGCCCCACAGCCCTTGGGGAGACTCCCCCTGTGATGCTGGGTGGTGGGCACAGGAGAATACACCTCCCCCCCGTGCCCCTCCCCCTCGGCCCCAGCCCACCTCAGTCAGTCAGCGCAGGCCAGAGAGACCCCATGAGCCCCACGGTGCCCCCGTGACAGGGCCAGCAGCAGAGAGCCCCGGAGCCGGCCTGGGGAGGGGAAGGGCCAGCACCCCTCCCCCAGCCATGTGCCCGGCGCGGGGGAGGGGCTGCAGAGGGGAACCCCAGCCGCGCCCCAGGGTACAGGAAGCCGGCGCCTGGGTGCAGCATGGACCTTGCACGCGCACCCAGGGCGAGGGGGGGCTGCAGCACATGGCTGCACCGTGACTCATGCAGCCTGAGGGACACGCCCTGCTCCGAGCAGGGCGCCCTCCGGAGACAGAGCAGGAAGCTCTCCCCAGCCCCACGGGCACAAGGAGCCAGCAGAGCTCAGCCTAGGGCCCACCTGGGGGCACGTGCCATGTCCCACACGCCCCCGGCCCCCCCGCGCAGCGAACTCCCCACGTGCCCAGAACAGCCCCTCCCCCCGGGCAGGGCTGAGTGCACCGGGGACGGCCAGGGCTCCAGCACGCCGCCTTCGCTAGCCCCAGATCAGCCCAGCGTGGGCTGCCGGGGCACAGAGGCAGAGACAGCCCCAGCTCGGCGGGCAGCCCCCCGCGGGGGCCAGGCCAGGAGTGACAGGGCCTCCCCATCCTGTTTGCTCTCTGGGCGTGACCCACTCGCAAATCACAGCCGCCTGGCCCCGCTGCTGCCAGAGCATTTCCCCAGCTCCAGGCTAGGGCTGGGGGCAGAACCGTGTCCACCGGCCCAGGGGCTCAGAACCCCCCCGCCCCCCCGCAGCCCTTGGCAGGGCCCGGTGTGGGGCCGGGGCTGCCCTGGGACAAGCATGGACCAGAGCCGGCTCCCAGCAGCCCCGGGCGAGGCCGTGGGCCAGCCCCAAGCCACCCGACGGGGCAAAGGGCAGGAAAGGTGGAGGTGCTGGATCCAGCTGCCCCCCCTCGCTTTCCAGCCGCCGCCCCCTCGGTTTCCAAGGAGCAGAGCTGGGCCGGGGCCAACGCGGGAGGAATGTGCCCTACAACGGTTTCTAAACCACAAGTATTTTCCAGCCACTGACACATATGGAGCAATAAGCTGCCAGGCCCCGGCTGACGCCAACCCACGTCACATAGCTGGGCGCTCACTCACCTTCTGCCGGCAGCCAAGACAGTCACTTCCCAGCAGGGGGCGCTGGGGGGGCGGGGCAGGGCACAGGCTAGGGGGGCTCCCAGCAGGGGGCGTTGTGGGGGTCGGGGCAGGGCACTGGCTGTGTGTGGGGGCTCCCAGCAGGGGGCGCTGTGGGGGACGGGGCAGGGCGCTGACTGGGGGGCAGCTCCCGGAGACTCTAGCCCAGCCTCTCCCAGCAGGGGGCGCTGTGGGGGTCGGGATAGTGGTGGCAGCATTTGCTCCTGTCTCTCCCTGTTGCTGCGTCTGGCTCTCTGTGTAACGGGCAGGGGCAGGGCAGGCCCCAGGGGCTGCCCCCTCTCAGACCCCAGGGCGCCTCCCCGCCGCCAGCGGGGCAGGGTGCAGCACCGGGCCGGCCCAGTTACGGCCTGAGACAGCTCAGCCACCCACCCACCATCCTGGGGCGAGGAGACCAAGCGGGTTACAGCGTCTAAGGCCAGGAGGGATCACCTGATCACTGTCTGAGCACCCCCTCATCTCACCAGAGCCCCCCCCCCCCCGACTCCAGCACACACACACACACACACCCCTCACACACACACATACACCCCACGGAGCCAGAGCGGAGCCCCCAGGCTGGATTCACAGACTCCAACTGGCCGAACCACAGTCTTGGCTCCGGCCCATTCAGGTCTCCCAGCCCCCACGCTGCCCGTGACCCTCTGCAGCCTCCGCTGGCACATCAGACAGCCGGTCTCAGTGTCAGGTCCTGCCCGTCGCCTCTCCCGCGCAGGCACCCCTGCCCACAAGGCCAACCCCCGTTGCCCACATCTCACACCTTCCAACAAGTCCCTTCAGGTTCTCCCGGCTGCCCCTCATGCCGGGAAAGCACCCGCCGGACACATCCGCAAAACACCCTCGCTGTCCCCCTCCGACACCTCTCTGTGTGCCAGGCCGGGTGCAGCTCGACCCAGCCGAGGGAGCTGGGGTGCTCACCCCGTGTCTGTACAACACCTGGCACAGAGGGTCCTGCCCCCATCGCAGGAGCTGGCCAGGTCCCTGCGAACCCTGGAGAGGGCAGCGAGGGGGGAATTTCTAGGGCTCCCGCGGAGCGGGAAGACACAGGGTACCCCCTGCTGGATCCCACGTGAATCACACCGCAAGGGCCCAGCTCTGCGCCCGGAGCCTCAGGAGAACTCACACTGCAGCCGGCAAGCTGCTCCATTCCCCGGCCCTGAGGGCAGAGTCCAGGCTGAGAACCACCGAGAGCCAGGCACCGACATGGGGGTGGGGTCTGAGCCTACTGCTTCTGTCAACCCAGCGTCTGCCCCGGCAGCCACCCCCCTGCAGCCCAGTCACAGGCCCCCGCACTGCCTGCTACAGCCAGAGAGTCCCGCAGACCAATCACCCCTTGCTCCAG
>NW_020690606.1:0-1008 GCF_002925995.2 Terrapene triunguis
CCCTCACCCCCCAGAAACCCCACACGGCTCTTCTGCCTCCAGCGCCACAAACAAAACCCCTGAGATCCAACACCAGCCCTCAGCTTGCCCAGGAGATCCAGGAACCATGTGTCTGCCCCTCGGGACCCCTGTTCCAAAAGGCCCACAGGATCATGGCATCCCCTGGTGCCATCCTGGCCAGGCTTGTGCCCACGGCGGTGGTCAAGCTGCAGGATCACGTGGCTCAGAAATGCTCGGAGATCCAAATGAAGGCGTTTCCTAAGATGGTGAGAGAGTCGCACAGAGATGCTCCCCTCCTGAGAGAGACTGCCCTGTCTGGGCCACTCCGCCCCCCTAGGGAGCCAGGCAAGCCCAGGACAGTGGCATTGCCAATGATGGGACAACAGCCTGCCCACCCCATCGCACTCCACATAAGGCGTAAGCATTTCGTCATGCAGCGAGGGCTGCTCACCCTGGACCCAGAGCCCCCGGAAAAGCTGCCTCACGCTGTCCCAGCCAGGGGAGCTGGGGTGGAGTTCAGTGAGATGGAGACCGATTTCCTGCTCGATGAGGTCAGGGAGAACTTGGGCTGGCACATGCAGCGGAAGAAGCTGCAGCAGGAGTGGGGTTTGCTGGATGCCCTGTGGAAATCCCAGCAGGCTTTCCTACCCCCGGTTCCCAAGCTGTCCTCCCTGAAGGCAAAGCCCGAGGTTGAGGTGGTTCCCATCCTTGGGGAGCTGCTCTTCCTTGGGAGGGACGTTAAAAAGCAGCTGCCGTTCCACATTATAATGATTCAAGTGCAACAAAGATGGGGACTGCCCATGAGGATCCAGGATTCCCTGAGGAGGTTCATGTCTCCTTCCCCAGAGGAGAGAGGCCGGCTCTCTCACCCTACCTGCGGGGGCATCGTGACTCTGTACCGGTCACCGTTTCAGCTGCATTCCAAGAAGGCTCGGTCTATTCAGTTGCCTCTAAGGGCCCCCAGTCAGAGGTGGCTAGAGGATGTACATGTCCTACCCACCGACAGAA
>NW_020690607.1:0-1736 GCF_002925995.2 Terrapene triunguis
TTCCTCAGGCTCTTCCTTGACAGGAGATTTGTAATGGGAATTACTAGCAGAGGAATGATCCTGGGGAAGTCAGTGCCCAGCCTCCCAACCCTGCTCCTTTGTCTTTGTTTAATGTACAGATTAAAGAAAGTATTGTACTCAATACGTTCAGTGTCCATACAATCTCTGTGCACATTGGATTTGAAAAGTTGTCCTTCTTCGTCTGTACACCACAAGTGTCCATTTTAAATCAAAAGATTCCTAATGCCCCATGGCTACTTCCCTATGATACACAGGGTCACAAACATCGTGGTGAGTAGGACAGATTACTAAGTAATCACAGTGGGTTTCAGCCCCGTAGGATCACCTGTAAGGATTTTTCCTTCCTTTAAAGAGGGCAGAACCCAAACCCCATTCAGAAGATGCGGGGAATCTTACAGTAAATTCTTCCCACATGGTCCCCTTTGTAAAGCTCGTCTATCAGAGCTTGCCTTAGCACAAGAAAATAAGGCCACGAAGTGGTAACCACACAAACAAGACATCATTTACTATGGGGAAAAGGGCTAGGATAGGATAGAGAAGAGTCGGATTAACAAAACTTTAACTCTGGAACTGTTCCACTCTCACAAACAATTAGACCCATGAGGTAATGTTGATGTTCTCTCTACTTTCTCTTGCAGTGACAGCGATGGACGGATGCTGCTCTCTTGACATTGGACGTTAGGGATGGACTTCTATGCTGGACACAGGAACGGGCGAGTATAGACCTAACTAAAAACCCTCCCTATCCCTCTTTGCGTCGTCTCTGCCTGGATGTTAGACCCTATCTACGCGGATTCAATCCGTGGCGTGGGAGTGTGCTTCCCAACCCAAAATAATATAGCAAATGGCAAAAGGTCACAACATTTTTTCCGAAGTCCAAGATGGCCACCTTATAGATAACCCAAAAGGTCCATGCCTTTCGTCCCTTCTTTTACTAAAATTTGGCAGGGGCAACCAGCATTTTACACACCCGGAGACTGGATTTGACCAATCGGGGGATGTTCCGGGACAGGGTGACCCATCCAGAAGGGGGTTGTATATCTCCTCTGATAACTCCTCCCTCTGTCCTCTACCAGTTGAAGTGGGCGTCAGCCCTGTAGGACCACCCCGAGAGGGGATTTGACCAAACAAGGAAGTGCTGTAGTGGAGTGACCTGCCCGCAAAAGGATCCCGTGATCCCTCTAAGAAGTCCCCCCACCACCCTCTACCAATTGGTGAGGGTTTCACTCCCACCTTAGGCCATCTCAGAAGGGAAACATGTACCAATCACAAAGAACAGGAGTACTTGTGGCACCTTAGAGACTAACACATTTATTAGAGCATAAGCTTTCGTGGGCTACAACCCACTTCTTCGGATGCATATCGAGTGAAACATATATGGAGGAGATATATATACACACATACAGAGAGCATGAACAGGTGGGAGTTGTCTTACCAACTCTGAGAGGCCAATTAAGTAAGAGAAAAAAAAGCAGCAACCACACATCACTGAACAAAAACACTGACCCAGGAACCTATCCTTGTAACAAAGCCCGATGCCAACTCTGTCCACATATCTAGTCAAGTGACACCATCACAGGGCCTAATCACATCAGCCATACCATCAGGGGCTCGTTCACCTGCACATCTACCAATGTGATATATGCCATCATGTGCCAGCAATGCCCCTCTGCCATGTACATTGGCCAAACCGGACAGTCTCTACGCAAAAGAAT
>NW_020690608.1:0-3794 GCF_002925995.2 Terrapene triunguis
GCACGTGGAGAAGGAAGGCCAGGATACGAGAAGAATGGAAGACGTGTTGTGATGGGCGCAATCTATAAGAGGGCTGAAGGACCGATCGATCAAGGTGATCAAGGTGATGTGATTGAAGAGTATCCACCATCATCTGGCAGATCTTGGCTTGAAAAGCTCAAGGTGAATTGGACTAAGATCAAGAGATCACCAAAACACCTCAAAAGCTTCAAGAAATACTGGTCAGACATGCCAAAGTTTTTGAAACGGAGTTTGGACAGATGAGCAACGAGTCAGTGAAGCTCACTGTTAAGTCTGATAGCCAGCCAAAATATTGCAAGCCCCGAGTTGTGCCTTATGCTCTAAAGCCTCTGGTGGCAGCTGATTTGGTCTGTTTAGGGAACATTGGAGTCCTGTCACCGGTTTCACACAGTGAGTGGGCTACACCTATCGTACCAGTGTTAAAAAAGGCTGGCTCAGCCCGAATTCATGGAGATTTCGGTGTAACACTGAATCTAATTTTGTGTGCAGACCAGTATCCACTACCTCATATGGAAGATTTGTTTGCTATTCTTAGTGGAGGACAGTATTTCAGTGTTTCAGTAAATTGGATTTCCTACAAATGGAGACTGATCTGGCATCTTGCAAATAACTCACCATCAACACACAAAAAGGCTTATTTTGTTGCTTTTGGGGATCACATTGACACCTGCCCTGTTCCAGAAAGCCAAGAATGAGAGCCAGAAGGGACTGAACAGAGTTCAGTGCTATTTGGATGACATCATTGTTACAGGAAAGGATTAAGAGGATAATCTTCAAAATATGGATGCTGTCATGCAATGTTTGGAAGACCGTGGATTGAGAGTACACTGAGACAAATGTGAGTTTTTTCAAACCTTCATCTGAATACCTTGGACTTGAAACTAATACCACGAACTTCAGGAAATTGCCCGAGAAAGAGAAAGTGGTTCCTGAAGCACCACTGCCAGGCAATGCGCCACAGTTATATTCATTCTTAGGACTGCATCTGAGAGGGCTAAAGGAGTTGGTGGATGTGATTGCAGAGCCATTGGCCATTATCTTTGAAAACTCATGGCGATCGGAGGAGGTCCCGGATGACTGGAAAAAGGCTACTGTAGTGCCCATCTTTAAAAAAGGGAAGGAGGAGGATCCGGGGAACTACAGGCCAGTCAGCCTCACCTCAGTCCCTGGAAAAATCATGGAGCAGGTCCTCAAGGAACCAATTCTGAAGCACTTAGAGGAGAGGAAAGTGATCAGGAACAGTCAGCATGGATTCACCAAGGGCAAGTCATGCCTGACTAACCTAATTCCCTTTTATGATGAGATAACTGGCTCTGTGGATGAGGGGAAAGCAGTGGATGTGTTATTCCTTGACTTTAGCAAAGCTTTTGATACGGTCTCCCACAGTATTCTTGCCAGCAAGTTAAAGAAGTATGGGCTGGATGAATGGACTATAAGGTGGATAGAAAGCTGGCTAGATCGTCGGGCTCAACGGGTAGTGATCAATGGCTCCATGTCTAGTTGGCAGCCGGTATCAAGCGGAGTGCCCCAAGGGTCGGTCCTGGGGCCAGTTTTGTTTAATATCTTCATTAATGATCTGGAGGATGGTGTGGACTGCACCCTCAGCAAGTTTGCAGATGACACTAAACTGGGAGGAGTGGTAGATACGCTGGAGGGTAGGGATGGGATACAGAGGGACCTAGACAAATTAGAGGATTGGGCCAAAAGAAATCTGATGAGGTTCAACAAGGACAAGTGCAGAGTCCTGCACTTAGGACGGAAGAATCCCATGCACTGCTACAGACTAGGGACCGAGTGGCTAACCAGCAGTTCTGCAGAAAAGACCTAGGGGTTACAGTGGACGAGAAGCTGGATATGAGTCAGTGTGCCCTTGTTGCCAAGAAGGCTAATGGCATTTTGGGCTGTATAAGTAGGAGCATTGCCAGCAGATTGAGGGACATGATCATTCCCCTCTATTCGACATTGGTGAGGCCTCATCTGGAGTACTGTGTCCAGTTTTGGGCCCCGCACTACAAGAAGGATGTGGAAAAATTGGAGAGACCAGCAGAGGTCAATGAAAATGATTAGGGGGCTGGGGCACATGATTTATGAGGAGAGGCTGAGGGAACTGGGATTATTTAGTCTGCAGAAGAGAAGAGTGAGGGGGGATTTGATAGCTGCTTTCAACTACCTGAAGGGGGGTTCCAAAGAGGATGGATCTAGACTGCTCTCAGTGGTAGCAGATGACAGAACAAGGAGCAATGGTCTCAAGTTGCAGTGGGGGAGGTTTAGGTTGGATATTAGGAAACACTATTTCACTAGGAGAGTGGTGAAGCACTGGAATGGGTTACCTAGGGCGGTGATGGAATCTCTTTCCTTAGAGGTTTTTAAGTTCAGGCTTGACAGAGCCCTGGCTGGGATGATTTAGTTGGGGTTGGTCCTGCTTAGAGCAGGGGGTTGGACTAGATACCTCCTGAGGTCTCTTCCAACCCTGATATTCTATGATGCTATGAACATTTTCCTCAGTTAATGTTGGATGGAAAGTGTTTCCTTATCACCATCATCTGACAGAGAGATCTCATCTGGCCTTTTCCTAAATACACAACGGAAATAGTCCCTGAACAGTTCCGCCTCGTCTACCCTGAAGGGCCAGCTTTAGGCCGATTCCCCCGATTCCCCAGAATCGGGCCCCGTGCCTAAGAGGGCTCCACGCCTGCGCCTAAGAGGGCCCTGTGCCTTAGGCACCTCTTTAATTTTTTTTACATACCCGGCGGCGGTCGGGTTTTTGGCGGCACTTCAGCGGCGGGGGGTCCTTCACTCGCTCCAGGTCTTCAGCGGCATTTCGGCGGCGGGGAGTCCGGAGTGAGTGGAGGACCCCCCACTGCCGAAGTGCCGCCGAAGACCCAGACCACCGCCGGGTATTCGAGTCGGGCCCCGCACTTCCTAAAGCCGGCCCTGCTACCCTGCAACTGACAATCCAACCATTTCCTGACAGCAACGGACCAATGCCGCTGTTACGGTTCCTTTTGTTCCTAACAGACTTTAAAAATCCTGCCTTCTTATTGTCCTTAACTCTGCTGGCCAGAGAGTTCTCCGGGTGCCCGCTGGCTGTGTGCTTTCTCTGTCCCTGTATTCCCACAGCCTAGGGTTTGCCTTTCTGGTTGCTGTGGGGCACTGAAAAGAGGTTTTCATGCAGCTGGCTCCCAGCATGCCTCATGTTTTTCGGAGTGGTTGCTACTAATGTAGAACCCATCAGAGCAGATCTCTCCCAGGTGCTGGAGAGAGGCTCACTGCTCTCTAATTCCCTGGGTCACCTCTAGCGCCTTTTATCAAGAAGGAGACAAACCTGCTCAGTGAATACAAACCCGTTCCTGTGTAAGGAAAACCCAGGGTGCTGCAGGGGACGGTGATGCTGGCTCCACAGGGGTCACTCTACCGCTCTCCCCACCCCCGCTCAAACATAGCCATAGGGATGAGAGCCTTGAAAAACCTTAAGGTAGACAGGAAACCTGCCTTAAGCAAGAGACTCAAGGAGCTCAATCTATTTAGCTTATCAAAGAGAAGGTTAAGAGGTGACTGGATCATGGTCTGTACGTGCCTCCATGGGAAGATTTCGGATAGCAGAGGGTTCTTTAATCTAGAAGCCAGAGGCAGAATGAAGTACAGTGGCTGGAAGCTGAAATCAGCAAAGTTCGAACAGGAAACAAGGTGCACATTTCTAACAGGGAGGGGGATTAGGCATTGGAACGGCTTCCCGGGCACCTGGTGGATTCTCCATCACTTGGGGTCTCTAG
>NW_020690609.1:0-2229 GCF_002925995.2 Terrapene triunguis
GAAGGGATTACCTGGCTTGTGTCTTTGCAGAACTCATCTCCTTCCCAGTCCACCGCTCCCATGTGGCTGGGAGCAGCTTGTCCCTTCCTGCCTGCACAGTGTCAAAAGGCAGCTAATACCACCAGACTGCCGCTGGGGTCACCAACATAACCCAGCCACCTCCTGTCCCCCAGCTACAGGGCAGGCAGGAAGGGGTTAAAAGCCCTAAGGATTCATTGTGCACCAGGGCCCAGGGAATTCGACTGCAGGGGCTTCAGGGAACCCAGCCAGAGAGGTGGCAGAGGGTGCCTACGGGACAGAGCAGCCCCACGCTCCCTGGAGGCAGGACCCAGGGCTGGGGGCAGGGGGTGAGTGAAGAGGGTGAACAGGCTGAAAATAGCTCCCTCCCCCCCCCCGCAACTCCAGAGCTTAGCTGAGAAGCTTCCCCAAGCCAGCACTGCACAGGGCTTTGGCACATGCAGGGCTAGGCTCTTCCTGCCCAGCGCCCCGGGCAGGAGGGTCTTGGACTTTCCCAGGGCCCTGGCCCAGCCAGAGGCAGTGGGGAAAGGAAGGAGCCTGGCAGCCAGGCTGTTGGTGAACTCAGTGCTCCGACCAGGCGCTGGTTCTCCGCGCAGCGCTGGGAGCAGGACGTGTTCTGCCAGGAGGGATATGGAGAAGCGGGGGAAGGGGACAACGGAGCAAAGCAGGGAGAGAACAGCGAGAGGGGAAGCAGGTAAAGGGCTGATGGGTAGGCAGCAGAGGTGACATGTAACCAGCTGCCACCTGCCCGCACTCACCAGCCATCACAGCTCACAGCCAGTGCAGCTGGAAATGGAATGGGGGGCAGGGCACTGCTGGCCAGGAGCCAGCACGCAGCGGAGCTGTGCTGATGGACCAGCGGGGGAGTGGCCAGTCCCATGCACTGCACATTCACCCCACCACCAGCCTTGCACACCCACCCCCATCGTCAGCCACTGGAGCCCCCACTCACTGCTGGTAGGCGGGCAGCTGGCAAGCAGCAGGACCCACCAATACTGATGGGGCAGGGGAGACAGAAAATAAGGATAATTTGCCCATTTTAAAGAAAAAGTCAGGATACCGGCAGGAGGGCTTAAATATGGGACTGTCCCTTTAAAAATTAGATGTCTGGTTACACTAGTCATGGATCTGGGAGGGTAGAGGCAGTACAGGCAGCCCTGAGGCTCTTCTAACTTACATCAGATGGCTAAACCAGCCCTTGGCAGCCCTGGGGATCAGGGAGCACAGAGCTGGCCTACAGCCACCTTTGACGCCCCCAGCTTCCAGTTCTGTACCAAATGCAGTTCTGCTAGACCTGAGGGACTGGGACCTAAATCTTCATGAGAGAGAAGGCAAAGAATGTTACTTATAGTGTAACAGCTACCTTCAACTGATTAAAAGCTATTGCTCCCCAACAGAGAGACAGGGAATCTCCCAACATTTTAGGCTGCATTGCACAAAAAACAGACTCATAATAGCTCTCCTGTATTTACATAACTTCACACCTCCAGGTTTCCTGCTGTTGCACAAGAACCTCAGTAAGGTGCAGTCAGTTTGGGGAGGCACAATCCTTCTTCCAGCTTACAGGAGTCTGCCCACTGCCCCTATCTAGTCTTTCCCACTAGCTAAGCCTTGCTAACTTCCTACTGTATTTAGACTGGAAATCTACCAACTTGGATCAGCCTGAAGAATTGGGGCATATATTTGTAACTGTTTCATTTTGATTTTGCATTTACAGATTTCTTTCCCCTCTCTACTTCACAGGCCCAATCCTGTGTCCCTTGTCCAGGAATTCAAGATTGAACCCAATAATACAGTTTAAACATACACACATGCGCGTGTGCACACACACACAGCAGATGAAGTTATAGTGAAATTATAACAAGGCAAAAGCTTGAGTGAAAAAAGTAATCAGAATTTTCTGCTCAAGTTCTTTCACACTGATGACTGCTTTCAGTCTTCTTAAAATACCAGAGAAATAACAATAACAAAACATTTTGTTCACAGAGATACTATTTATAATAGACATGAAAGGAGGAAAACTGCAGAATAGATTATTGGTAAGAAGTTAAGTCAGGCTCCTGGCATATACACTGATATCCTTTCCAAAAAAAGTATTCTAAAAATCTAACAGAGGGTCCTGTGGCACCTTTAAGACTAACAGAAGTATTGGGAGCATAAGCTTTCGTGGGTAAGAACCTCACTTCTTCAGATGCATCTGAAGAAGTGAGG
>NW_020690610.1:0-3885 GCF_002925995.2 Terrapene triunguis
GGGGAAGGGGCCAGGGGAGCCTCCCCAGCTGGGAGCTCAGACGGGCCGGACAGGACGGTCCCGCAGGCCGGATGTGGCCCACAGACCGGAGTTTGCCCACCCGCCGGCTCCTTTACAACCGGTTCTACACCAGCTTCTAAATTTAACAACCGGTTCTTGCGAACCGGTGCGAACCGGCTCCAGCTCACCACTGCATACAACACTCATATTAACATGCCTGTGATGAGGTGCCCACCCCACCCAGGACTGGAAGGGGTTAAGGTGGCCAGGCAGGCCTATTAACTCCACAGGCTACCCCTGGAGGAAGAGCCAGGGAGCAGGGAATTGATTGCAAGAAAGCTCTGGCAGGACCAGGCAAGGCCTCTAAAGCCAGGAAGCTGACACCAGAGGGGCTGCTGGGAAAGGGCAGTCACTCCTTGGGAAGAGGGAGTTGGAGCTCCCAGGGAAAAGGGGGAACCAGGAGTGCTGGAAGCACAGACGCTGACTTTCCAATGCACTGGGGGAATGCTTGACCCCCGGCCCTGCCCCAGGCCCTGCCCCCACTCCACTCCTTCCCCCAAGTTCCCACCCACACCCTGCCTCTTCCAGCCCCATTCCGCCCCCTCCCCCGAGCACGTTGCATCCTCGCTTCTCTCCCCCTACCCCCCCAGAGCCTCATGCACGCTGAGAAACAGCTGATTGCGGTGGGTGGGAGGCACGGGGAGGGAGGGAAGGAGGGGGAGGCGCTGATCAGCGGGGCCCATCGGCTGGCGGGAGGTGCTTGGGGGAGGAAGAGGGGCTGATGGGGTGCTGCCGGTGGGTGCTGAGAACCACCATTTTTTCCCTGTAAGTGCTCCAGCCTTGGAGCATCCACGGAGTCGGTGCCTATCACTGGAAGCAGTCCAGGGAGTGTGCAGGGAGGACTGGGAGAGGAAAGCCCAGAATTGCTGGGTTGAGGGTCCCTGGACTGGAACCTGGAATAGTGGGCAGGCCTGGGTTCCCCCCCCCCCCCAGCCACTGGAGAAGTGGCACCAGTAGGACAGCGCCGGAGAAGACTGCCTGAGACTTTGTGCAGAAGGACCTTGGGCAACACCTGGAAGGGGAAACAATGTAGTGATCAGCGGAGGGCTGAATCTCTAAGAGGAGGCTACAGTTCCTGGAGCAAGAGGGGCCACAGGGAGAGACGATGCGAGAGACACTGCCAGAGGGAGAGCCCAGCACCTGGAAGAGCTAATCCCCAGGACAGCCAAGAGGAGGCACCACCAGCGGTGAGTGAACGGCATAACAATGCCTCAGAATGATATTAACCTTTTGTGCAACTGCATCATACTGTTGACTCACATTCAATTTGTGATCCACTATAACCCCCAGGTATCAGAGGGGGTAGCCATGTTAGTCTGTATCCACAAAAACAACGAGGAGTCTGGTGGCACCTTAAAGACTAACCGATTTATTTGAGCATAAGCTTTCATGGGTAAAAAACCCACTTCTTCAGATGCATGGAGTGAAAATTACAGATACAGGCTTAAATGTATATTGGCACACGAAGAGACGGGAGTTACCTTACAAGTGGAGAACCAATGTTGAAGGCCAATTTGGTCAGGGTGGATGTGGTCCACTCCCAATAATTGATGAGGAGGTGTCAATACCAAGAGAGGGAAAATTGCTTTTGTAGTGAGCCAGCCGCTCCCAGTCCCTATTCAAGCCCAAATTGATGGTGTTAAGTTTTCAAATGAATTGTAGTTCTTCAGTTTCTCTTTGAAGACCATACGATACCATAGGAAAACCTTCTCCGAGTAATACTGGAGCCACAGGGTGATTCTGAAAGCAACCCTGCCCTTAGCCAAGCGCCCTGGGGCTCTGCATGGATGCAGGTAAGAGCTGGATCTAGCCAGGGCCATCCGATCGCCACATGCTCAGGAATCGCAGGCATATTTTGGGTGCACAAGTGTCAATGGGAAAACTCCCCCGCGCTGCACTGGGGAGGGGGCAGCCTGGGGACAGGACCCTGGCCTCTGTGACTTTAAACTTTCTTAAAGTAGAAGTTGGTGATTTCGGCCTCCCCGAGGCGGTTGGTCACCCGGAGGGGCTGGTCGTTTCTGGGGGACGTGCTCAGGTACCAGCCCGGGAAGGCGACCGACTCGAAGCGGAGCGTGCTGCCGGTGGCAGAGCAGGTAAAGGTGAAACGCTTGGCTTCCCGGCTGTTCTGGTACAAGTCCATGATTTTCTTGTCCTGGAGAGGTGGGGGGGATGAGAGAGGCCAGTTAGAAATGGAGATGCAGCTTAGGGGTCGGGGAGGAGGGGATCTGCCATCTGCCCTATTGACTTCAGTAGGAAAATAAGTGGCTAACACATGGCTTGGCTCTGACCTGTGACTCTGGGTCAGGCATGCCAAATCCCAAAGCAACAGGCTCTTTTCCTGACCTCCTCCTGCCCCCCCGTCAGTGCCAGAAATCGAACCCAGGAGCTCAGCCCCTGTTAGTGACATGGGTCCAGCAACCCTGAGTCCCAGTTCACCTGACTGAAAGGATGGGGTAGCATCTGTGGCTAATAAGTGAGAGGAAGATGGCTGTGACGGGGCAGGCATAAGAACATAAGAACGCTGTACTGGGTCAGACCAAGGGTCCATCCAGCCCAGTATCCTGTCTGCCAACAGTGGGCAATGCCAGGTGCCCCAGAGGGAGTGAACCTAACAGGTAATTATCAAGTGATCTCTCTCCTGCCACCCATCTCCCCTCTGACAAACAGAGGCTAGGGACACCCTTCCTTACCCATCCTGGCTAACAGCCATTAATGGACTTAACCTCCATGAATTTATCTAGTTCTCTTTTAAACCCTGTTATAATCCTAGCCGTCCCTGAGAAAGGCATAGGGCAGTTGACGGGCTAGCCGGCTGACCTGCCAAGCCAGGGCCAGGAGGCTGAGAAGGCCAGAGGGGCTTGTCTGCTACATTTCCCAGGCAGAGGCTTGGAAGCCAGGCAGAACTTGGGAAGAACTCCAGCCAGAAGTGCAGGGCTGGCTGGATCAAAGACTGGGCGAGAACCGAAGGACTCCCAGGTGTGGCAGCTGATGCAGGAGCTGGGGTACGAGGTGTGTTGATGGACCGGGTCTGAGGAGTGTGTTCGCCACATGTGGGATAAAAGGACAGTATTTGGGGCTCTCGATGGCTAGTTGCACTATGTGAGATCATAAGCTGGCCCTGGGGACGGGGTGTTACCAGATCCAAGAGAACTTGGGCTGGACTCTTAGGGAGCTCAAGAGGGTAAACTGAGGCAGTAACCCTGGCATTATTGTGCCCAGCAGAAAGGGGGCACTTAGAAGGCGAGGGGGAATTGGAACATGGGAGTTGTTTCTGGCTCGAGCATTAGCACCATGAATAGAGTCTGGGGCCCAATTGTGTGTGTTTGGACCGTGCCTATTGTCCTGGCACCTAGGCCCCACGTTGCCCCCTGCCCTTGCTTGTGCCCATAAGACCCCACTGCCTTCACTGAAAGGCCTCTGGGTGATGACTCTTCTGACGATGCCGGAGCCAGTAGAGAATCCAGCTCCTGCCCCTGGGCTAACCACTCCTTGTAGTCACGGAAGTTGGCAGATTGGATGACAGGACCTAAGGGGAGTGGATCTGCTGAGTCCAAAGGCTCTGCTGGGAGATGCGGGGAGAGGGACAGGTGATGGGGAGGTGGGGCTGGGAGACTGGGGAGGGGATGGGGAGTGGGACAGGAGAGATGGGGGGGAGAGATTATGGAGTGGGGGGTTAGCAGTGTGCCTAGGGGCAGGGCTAGGAGATTGGGAAGTGGGAGGGGTGGGGGGGAGAAGGGGAGACAGGGAGCGGGACGGGGAATGGGGGTCAGGTGATGGGGAATGGGAGGGGTCGGGAGCTGGCCAATGGGGAAAGGGGGACAGGAG
>NW_020690611.1:0-4613 GCF_002925995.2 Terrapene triunguis
CATGGGAAGTGGGGCCTTGTGTGGCAGGGGTGGGGCTGCAGGGCTACCCTCCCGGAAAGGGGGATCCACCCGCAGCCCATGGGGGATGGAGTCACTGGGGGGAGCAGCAGCTGCTGGAGATTTGAGTCCGAGGGAGGGGGGATCCCTGCCCCCAGGGGGAGCTGCAGAGCAGGGGGCCTTTCCCAGGGGGATTCTCCCCATCTCGGGGACGCACAGAGGGCTCGGGGCCCAGGGGCTGCTCAGCCGGCCCCTCCCCACTCTCCTGGACACCCAGCACTCAATGGGGAGCTGTGCAGGGGAGGGGCCGGTGGCTGGGTCGCCATGTCGGGTCTGCGTCTCATGGCCTGTCTCCTTCTGCTCCCAGAGCCCACTCTGCCCAAGCCCTCTGTATCCATCCGCCCCAGCCAGGGGGTCGCCCTGGGGGGAGCCGCCACCATCCGCTGCCAGGCTCGGCTCCAGAATGCCACCTTCCTTCTCTACAAAGACGGAGGCTACTGGGGGCAGGCGGCCCCTGTAGGGGACATGGCCGAGTTCCCTGTGACCGGTGCTGGATGGAGAGACCCGGGGAGCTACAGGTGCTCCTATCACACCACACGGGAGCCAGTCGCCATGTCCCACCCCAGCGACCCCGCACAGCTGGTGGTGAGAGGTGAGGGTCCCAGATCGGTGTCTCCTAGTCACTCTGCCCCAGGGCCCAGGCAGCGAGGGGGCAGGGGAGAGGATCCCCTTGGCCAGTTAAATGGGCTCGTTCTGCCCAAGGAGCCACCCCCAGGGGGAGCCATGAAGGGCTGGGGCTGGGTGGGGAGAATGGCTGGAGTTACTAGGGGTATGTGGGGCCCAGGCGCCATGGGGAGGGGTTCCCTGCAGTGGGACGGATCGAGGGGTTCGCACGGGGACACACAGGGTGGGGGGATGGAGATAGGGATCTGTCGCGGCCTAATGTTCTGGGGGGACAAAACGGAGGAGGGCCCCAGTGGGTCTGACTGCACCAACCCCCCACCCCTTTTGTCACCCCTAGATTACACCCGGGTCAACATCGTCCGTCTGGTCCTGAGTGCTGGGGTCCTACTGGCCCTGGCGCTGATCCTGGCCGAGGCTGCCCTTGGCTGGAGGAGGGGCGGACGCTAGGTGAGGTGATCCCCCGGCCCCCCCAAAACCTCCACCCACTCCAGCCTGGCTGCCCCAGCGTGAGGGAAGGGCAGCCGGGTCACCGTCACTCCGAGCTTGTGAAGCCGCATCACCAGGACAGAGCCAGAAGAACCAGTGCAGCCAAACCCGTCTGAGTGTCCTGATGGGCAGGGCTGGCTTTAGGTTGATTCAGCTGATTCCCCTGAATCGGGCCCCGTGCCTAAGAGGGCCCCGCGCCCTTGCCGCCGCCGGTAAACCATACCGGGGCGGCCAGGCTTCCCCAGGGGGCAATTTAAAGGACCTGGGGCTCCCATCAGGGGCTGGAGCCCCAGGCCCTTTAAATTGCCACCAGATCCCCACTGCTGGAGCTCTGGGCTAGGCCTGCGGGGCTCTGGGGACTATTTAAAAAGTCCAGGGCTCCCCTTGCTTCTACCGCCCCGGCCCTTTAAATAGCCGCTGGAGCCCCGCCGCTTCCCCAGGGCTTCCTGGGATTTTTAAAGGGCCGGGGTGGTAGAAGCAGGGGAGCCCCAGGCCCTTTAAATAGCCCCAGAGCCCTGGGGTAGTGGGGGGCTCAGGTGGCTATTTAAAGAGCCAGGGCTCCAGTTGCCTCTGCTGCACCCCCTGCCCGCACCAGCCCTGCACCCCTGTCCTGCCCACAGCCAGCCCCTGTCTCCAGCCAGCCCCTGCTGCACCCCCTGCCCTGCCTCCAGCCCCGCACCCCCTGCCCTGCCCGCAGCCAGCCCCACACCCCTTGCCCTGCCTCCAGCCAGACCCTACCTCCAGTCAGCCCCTGACCTGCCTCCAGCCAGCAATGTACGTAATTAATATTTTTGTTTTTATTTATATAGTTATGGAAAGTAAATAATACATGGAAGAAATTAAAGAGGTTTTTATACGTGTTTTTTTTTTAGTCATCCCTGCCGGGGCCCCGCCGAAAATGTTCGAATTGGGCCCTGCACTTCCTAAAGCCGGCCCTGCTAATGGGCCTGGCTTGGCGTAGGGCTCGGGGAGGGGCTGTGCCAGGGCCTCTGTCTGGGGGCAGTGGAAATGGCTAACGGCAGTGGGATGGGGAGCCCGCACCACGGGACACCCAGGGGAGAGCTCCGGGCCCTACAGGGCCTGGGGGTTGTTCGCACGGTGGTGGCTGCGAAGTGGCCCGGCTGCGAGCTCACATGTAAAACCCACGGGCAAGTTCCCCAGCTGTGCCAAGGCCCTGGAGAACCAGGGGAAATTGACACTTGCTCCCCTGATGTTAGAATTTGGCTACGTCACTGCTAGCACCTGAGGGCGTGTAGCCACTGCCCGAGCAAGTGTCTGACGTGTGTGTGACGGGGTCCCCGGGGTGCAACCTTAGGGTTACCATATTTCAACACTGAAAAAAGAGGACACTCCACGGGGGCCCCCGTCCCCACCCCAACTTCGCCCCTTCCCCACCCCCAGCCCCGCCCTAACTCCGCTCCTTCCCCACCCCATTCCAACCCCTTCCCCAAAGTCCCCGCCCCAACTCTGCCCCCTCCTCTGAGCACCCCGCATTCCCCCTCCTCCCTCCCTCTCTGATCTTGGTTGGGGGTTGCTAAGTGCTTCATAAACTGTAAAACGTTCGTAAAACCTACAAAGTGAGGGTGAAACAGAGAAAAGTCTGTGAGCAAAACAAGCTGCTAGTGAGGGAGACATGGTTATCTATATGAGATGTTTTTATTTAAGAATCCATGGTAATACAGATAGTAATGATGATGATGGTGGTAATGCTACGAATAAGCAGTCAGGATTGGGACCTTATTCTAAACAAGAAAATCAATCTAAACCATGGAGAATGCAGTGAAAATTAATATTGATGATTAGGAATAATGGTGAGGCTAGTAGGAATAGCATCATGATGGTCAAGGAGAAGGGATTCCGCTAGGGCCAGGTAGTAACCATGGTTCTATTTAGTATTTGTGTCAAAGCACATTCACTGCTTAAATACAGTTCTCTGGTTCAGTTATTTGGTACAGTAACTTGCAAACCGTGAAGCCGAGTGCGAGTGGCTGCAGCAAAACTAACAACTCCCCCGATCTGCCGGTGCACAGAGGCGGCGGGCAGCATCCGCGCGCTCAGCCGCCTCCTCCCCGGGCTCCGGCGGCTGCTGCGCTGGGGAAGTTGCTTCGGCCCCGGCCGCAGTGGAGAGCGGCGGGAGCTAGGAAAGTCGGAGCCTGGGGAGGAGGCGGCTGCGCGCTCAGATGCCGCCCGACGCCTCTGTGCCCCAGCAGATCGGGGGAGTTGTTTTGCTGAAGCCACTCGCACTCGGGGTCCCCTTATGCCTCCCTATTTTCCCGGACATGTTCGTCTTTTTGGCAATTCCCCCCGGACGGGAATTTGAGGACCAAAAAGCCGGACATGTCCGGGAAAATCTGGACGTATGGTAACCCTATTTAAAGCAGTTAATACTTTAGACTCAATCACGGATGTCATCGGAAGCTTTGCCATTGACTTCAAGTGGTGTGAGTTCCTGAAGCTTGAACAATGGAGACATGCTTTTCCTACATGAACTCCAGGGTTCAAACCCTCCTGGTGACCCAAGTTGAGCAGGTTACATTAGCAGCATTTAAAAGTTATAATGAAGCATCCTCTTAGATGGTTTTTAAGTCTTGCCGATGCAGCACAATTTATGGGGTGAAATCTGAGCAAATGGGAGTTATGCCACAGGAATTTATGAATAGCAGAGTTTTAGGTTCACTGGCAATTCCAAAAAAGGAAGAAGAAAAAAGTTTTGGGTTGAACTGAAAATCAATTATTTTTTGTTTGTTTTTTGTCCCCTCCCCCCCCCGCCCAACTGATTGGCAAAACCAATACAAATTTGCAAAACGTTTCAGAGTCCCTGAATCTGCATTTTTGGCCAAAAACCCTGTAAGTTTTAGCCAAACAATTTCATCCAGCTCTAATAGTTAGTCTCACGATATAAGCAGAAGAACAATTTTTTTCAAGCAGGCTGATTCATTGTTTTTTCGCAGCACTGCTGGTTTGGCATGATAGAGGGCAGGGGTGGAGGGGTTCCCCTCTCACAGAGTCGGGGTCGGCAGATGGGGGAGGATTTGGTTTCCTGCCAAAACTCTGGCTGAGCTGGGGCACCACTGGCCGGGGGTGGGAGGGGCGACACCCACCAGCCCCATAGCCATCAGGCAGATTCACCCTGAAATGCTCATGAGGGGAGAACCCAGGTGCTCCTAATCATGGAGGCAGCTTCCATTTCCCCCCGTTCCCTGTCATTGCCCTGCCCCCAAGGTCCTACCCCCTCAGCCCCCTGGCTGCCAATGTTCCCCGACGTTATCCCACCTCCCATATTCCCCAACCCCCCACTGCCCCTCCTAGCCCAGGTAGGCGCCATTTCCCACAGGGCAGCCTGGCGCCAAGCCCACTGGGGATGCTGGGAGATGGTGGCCATCTTAACTGAGGGGGGAGAATGGCCATTTAAGGGGGAACAGGGCAGGGGACGGGGGTGTGAGGTG
>NW_020690612.1:0-4488 GCF_002925995.2 Terrapene triunguis
TTAGGGTGGGGACTTTGGGGAAGGGGCGGGGAATGGGCGGAGTTGGGACGGGGAAGGGGCGCAGTTGGGGTGGGGCCGGAGGTGGGAAAGGGGCGGGGCCAGGGCCCGTGGAGTGTCCTCTTTTTTTATTTTTTAAATATGGTAACCCTAGGACACACTCCCTCGCTGTCTCCAATACTCACCGAGGAAAAGGATGGTGAGAGCAGATGCCATGGTAGGGGCAGCGAGGGGCACCTCAGCGCTGCCACCAACGTCCCACTGCCCAGCTCCACTGAGCCCCAAATAAGGAACTCAGCTGGTGGCTCCAGCTACAGGAAGCCAACATGGCTCGTATCATCCTGCATCCCTCACACATTATCTCTAATCTGCAGACAAAATCTAGTGCGGTCAAAGTAAGCAGAGGGCTTTGCAAAACCCAAAAAATCCAGGGACTGTCAGCTTGGCCAGGTGTCATGAAGCTCCCAGCTTGTCTGTGTCTCTGTGGAGGGGGGGACAGGTCACCCTCAATGTACCCTGCAGCCTTGAGGAAGGTGCATCAAGCTGAGAGCCAGGTGACCACGGGGTCTGGTCTTCAATCTTCCACTGACCATGATCTCCATGAAAATTCCATCACCTTTTCATTGTGGGTTCAAGCCCGGCTGGTGACCTATGTAGGTAAAATTAATATGGTCTTTGGGGAGGAACCGGTTCATTTCACTTGCCGGAAGGATGGGCAGGCGGCCGCTGACCCCGCTTCTAGTGTAAGCGGGGGAATTGTCCCTCTATTGTGGGGAACTTTCCTGGCTTTATACCCAGCCCGGTGGGACTGGCTAGTGAAAGGATCTGGGTCCTCGCTCCCACTCCCTTTACCCAGAGGCCTGCCTGACCTCGAGGGCTCCCCTTCCTCCCTCCTGTGCGGCAGAGTCCTCGTAACCACAGCAAGGCTGGGCCCCGGATCCCTGGGGGCTCAACCCCAAGTCTTGACGTGGTCACTTAGGACAGGGGCGAAGGTGTCTCTTTGCACCGGATGCTTCCCTGACCCACTGATCAGTACATAGAGTTCAGAGCACGTACAATTTATTAAACAGCAACTCCTAAAAAAGAAGTAAAAATGGGGAAGGTTCAAAGAAACATGTCACCCGCCCTGTGGGCACGGGGACACCACAAACAGCCGCCTCTGAAAGGGAAAGGAAGTTCACAGTCTGTTCCTCACATCTTTTAGTTAGTCAGTCAGGGAACTTGTTTTGGGGACCCCCTACTCCACTCCCTGAACTGTGTCCTCAAGCCAGGGAGTGAGAGGTTGGGGATTTTATAACCTGCTGCATATTAAACCGGTGAAGGGACTTACCACCTCCTCCCACTTGTGAGTCCTTTGGGCTGTACTGAACCCAATCAGCCACACTGCTAGACCACTGCGGAGAAGAATTTTGTGGTCATAGGTCATCAAGGGCCCCAACAAAGTACGTGTAACAACAGGAAACTAATTTTACATTTGCTACATCAGGCCACGTGACTGGGGAAAGTCACAGGTATTATCAGGGTGGGCACCGGTGACCCTAAAAATAGTGTTTTACCCTGTTATGTTATATTTGTCTCCTGTTTAATGTAATTACTGTGTTGAATATATTGTATGTGTTTGTGTTATTTCTTGGAAGTCTCCAACTGTCTGGCAAGTAAGTGGGGATTACCCGATGGTTAGAGTTTTCCTCCCAAGCTGCCCTGGTGACCCTGCCAGGAAGGAGCGAGGGGGGTGGAGGCACCGCCAAATAAATTCATAGGAAAAAATAAAGAAGATACACCCTGCTGAGTGGGTGGTGGGATCAAGAAGAACCCAGACCTGTCCATCAACACCTGTAAGCAGATTGGCATTAGAGAAGGTAACTGGGTGGAGAGGGGGCACTACATATATAGACACACACACACACACAGTATAAGTTTAAAAAACAACAACAATGGAATCCTGTCCACAGCAATGATGATTGTGAAGCTTGGTTGAGGTGGTGGAGTCAGAGGGTGGAAGAGGGTGGGCTATTTCCCAGGGAATGCCTTACTGCTAAATGATGAACTAGCACTTGGCTGAGCCCTCAAAGGTTAACACGTTGTTTTTAATGTAGCCTCACACTCTACAAAGCAGCAGGAATGGAGGGAGGAGACACAGCATGGGAGAGAGAGACAGAGACACACACATGTGTGTGTGTAATAAAGAGAGAGAGTGAGGGAGAGACAGAGACACACAGTGTGTGTGTGTGTGTGAAAGAGAGAGAGAGAGAGAGAGAGGTGCATTGCCCCTTTAAGTACGTTGACACCATTCTAAGTACGTTGCCTTTTTAAGTAGATGAGCATGTTGAGACAACAGCTGCTGCCAGTAAACTCCCTCTGTCCTGAGCCCTGTTGTGTCCCCCCCCCCCCCCCTGTGGGGAGGGGGGATACAGGAGTGGGGGGAGGGGGACACCCTGACATTAGGACCCCTCTTACCCCCTGCCCCTGCACAGCAAGCAGGAGGCTCCCGGAGCAGCTCCAAGGCAGAGGGAAGGAGCAGCACACGGCAGTGGTGGGAGGGACAGCTGAATTGCCCAGCAATTGGTAGCCTGCTGGGCAGCTGCTGCACAGGGAATTTAGGGGAGCTGATGGGGGGCTGCTGGTCCACCCTGGTTCCAAGCCCCCACCAGCTCGATCCAACTGGCTGCTCTTCCTGCAAGCAGTGGACAAAGCAGACGGCTGCCAAACAATGTTATAAGGGAGCATTGTGCAACTTTAAACGAGCCTGTTCTCTAACTGATCAGCAACGTAACAGCAAAACAACATTAACCAGGGCGGCGTTAAGTGAGGAGTTACTGTACTGCTGAGCTCACCTGTACAGTAACTACCATTGGCTGGATTAAACCCACTTCATGGGCAACAATTTACATTCATGGAGCACCAGGATCTGGAGTTAGAACGTCCAAGGCACTAGGCCAGAACCCCACCGCTCTACGGTCCCTTCGCAGTTTCTCTGTTTTCAGTCTCTGGATGTCCCGAGTTCAGAGGCAGAGTTCTTAAGATGGTTTATTATATCTTGAGCCATCCTCTTGTGCCATCTCTGTTTCCTGTTCTGAGTTCCAGCTCAGATAACTGCAGCTATTCCTCCATGCCACGGGTTGGCTTCTCGACTGAACAACCATCCCTCTGCTGCTTTCTGGGGTACGCACAGTCCCTTTCCTCTCTGACAATTTCTCTCTTCCTGTCACTGCACCTGAAAGTGCTGGACGGACGTTTTGTACATACTTGTGACTGGCGTCTTGGAGGGGAGCCAGCTATGGTCAGTCGATTAGGGTGAACTGCAAAGAATGGTGGATATTCCAATACTTAGATTCACCAAGCCAGCATAAAACAGCTTCTTTATTACCTCACTGGTTACTCAGAAGTCCAAACAACTCAGTTCCCTTAAAGTGATCCAGCCTTAGGCCTCCATCCAGGTACCCACATCAAATATGATGAAAATTTCTGTAAATCTTATTTCATCATAGAAAAGAAAAGGTTCTACCAATCCCAAAGGAGCGGACACATTACCTCCCAGGTTACTGAATATTCCAGATCTTACCCAAAGACACGCTACAGCAATTCTTATTAACTAAACTAAAATTTATTAAAAAACAAAAGAGAGTCTGGTTAAAAGATCAATATACACACAGACATGAGTGCAATTCTTGAGGTTCAGATTCACAGCAGAGCTGGGGAGCTTTGTGGTTGCAAAGAGTTCCTTTAGAATTCAGTTCATAGATCATAGTCCAATGTCCAAATCTCATATTCAGGGCATACCAGCATAACTGGGACCATAGACACCGAATCTGTGGGTGCTCCAGGGTTAGAGCACCCATGTGGAAAAATTGGTGGGTGCTTAGCACCCACCAGCAGCTCCCCACCCCCCCACCTCAGCTCACCTCTGCCTCCACTCCACCTCCGCCTCCTCCCCTGAGCGCGCCGCGTTCCCCCTCCTCCTCCCTCCCTCTCTCCCAGCACTTTTGCCGCAAAACAGCTGTTTCGCGCTGCAAGCCTGGAAGGGAGGGAGGGAGGAGGAGGGGGAACGCGGTGCGCTTGGGGAAGGAGGCAGGGCCAGGGCGGGGAATTTGGGACAGAGGAGGCAGAGTATGGGCGGGGTCAGGGGCGGGGGGGGGTGAGCTCCCACCGACGCCAACGAAAGTTGGTGCCTGTGACTGGGACCTCAGTCTTGCGACTCAAACTTCCCCTGAGGAAGTCTAAGCAGATCTGAGATGACAGAATCAGGACCCAAGGATCTTTAATACAATTTCATGTCGTCTTTGACATGTTGGGATTTCCTCGCGGAACAAAAGGTAATGAGGATGACTTTGAAGGAGGTCCATCACCGGTACTTTGCTATACGGATTAACATAAGGCCATTTGCTAGTTCCTCCACCATTCACAGTACATTTCAAAGAGAGATGAATACCGAGAGATCCCGTGTTTACAATTCATTTGAATGCTAGGATCTTCTTTTGACCTCTGAATTAT
>NW_020690613.1:0-4157 GCF_002925995.2 Terrapene triunguis
GGGGGCAGCCAAAATTTTTTGTTGCTTGGGGCGGCAAAAAACCTAGAGCCGGCCCTGGACCAGTTATTTCCACTGCTGTTATTTGCCATCAGAGAGGCTCTGCAAGCATCTATGGCACGCTCTCCATTTGAGCTGCTATATGGGAAGACAAACTTGTGAGACTTTAGACCTCCTCCAAGAAACATGGGAGGAACAAGGCCCAAAGGCAACGTATGTGGTACAGTACATACTCCAACTGTGAGAAGAGCTTAAGACTCTAGGGGACTTTCTTGGTTTTGTTGGGCCTTCAATAAATGGCCTATAATAAAGGAGCCCATCTACAAGAATTTAGATCCATTGACCAGGTACTATTATTGCTGCTGGGTTAGGAATCAAATTGGCCTAGTGGCAGGGGCCATTTGAGATGCAAAGAGGCTAATTGACCATGAAATTCAACAGCTGGAGAAGAAAAAAAGGAAACACAACTGTACCACATTAACCTTTTGGAGGCTTGTAATGACCAAGAAGGACTCCTCATAACACCTATCCGCCTGAACCTGAACTTGGACCTCAAGCACTCAAGAGCCCCAATCCATGCTGATCGGAGAAGAGCATCAACCAGAACAGAAAGCCCAAATACCGCAGTTGATTGAATCTTTCCCCGCAGTATTTTTGACCTTACCAGAGCGGGCTCACCTGGCCTACCATCACATAGACACCGAACCAGAACACCAGATCTGTGAGAACCCACACCTGCTCCCATGGAAGATGTGGGATACTGTCTGAAAGGTAAATGCAATAATGAAGTTTGATGCCTATCCTATGCCCAAAGATGGATGAGTTGCTAGAAAAGCTGGAAGCTGCCAAGTACGTCTCCATCCTAGACCACACAAAAGGGTACTGGCAGATCCCGCTGGCCTCTGAGTAGAAAACTGTTCCCCCGGGAGATGGCATACTCAGTGATTGAAAAACAAGCCTTGGTCATGAAATAGGCTGTGGATGCCCTATGATACTATTTGTGGAAATCCCCTTCTCACCAGTAATGGATCACACCCCTCTCTGCTGTTTGAACACCATGAAGGGTGCCAACCCAAGAATTATGTGGTGGTGCCTATCCTTACAACTATACAGTTTTCAGATACTACCCCAAGATGAGAAGGCCCACCAAAACATGGATTTTTTTCTCTCAAAAGGGTGGGGAACTCAATGCTGATTACAAGACCCCAGATCCTGTTTGAAGAGGGAGGGTATGTGATGGTGTATACAAACTCCACACTGGAGAGGAATGGGTTAAGGAACTTCTCTGGGCCCAGACAGCCCCACCCTACTGGAAGTGTAAAGCCTGAATAGGCTGAAGGAGGAGCTTACAAAGGGGAGCAGAGTAGTTCAGTAGCAGGCAGACAGTGGAGGTGAGCTAATTTAGCTCCTGGGAAGGAACACCGCAGGGGCTCTTGCTGCCTTGGGCCTAGTGAGAGTGACCTGATCAAGTCTGCAAAGAAGGACTGGTGACTCTTTATAGGTCAGAGACAATCTTTGTGTTTAGTTCTTTACTTTACCCTGTGGGAAGGAAGGGGACTGGTAGGAAGTGATCCAGGAAAGCAGCCAAAGAGCACCTGAGGGTGCAGGACTTATCTGCCCACCATTGCACCCTGGATCAGAGCCTGGTGGAGAAGGTGGGCCTGGGCTCCCCTACCATCCCCTAAAGAGGGACAACTACAGAAGTCTATCCCTTGGCAGGCAATCTAATTGGGAGAAGACACTGAAGATACATGGGTTGTAGTTTTGTGGTCTGGACCCAAGTGGGAAGCCCAGAATCTCTTACTTAATCCTGCAGACTTCTCCCATTATTGGACTCTTTGTGTGTATACCAAAAGGGGTAGACTTGAAAAAGTGACCTGCCAGAGAGCTGAATCACTGAAAGGACAGACCACAGCAGGGCAGAGCAGTAGTAAGAAAGGGGAACACCTGGGATGAAGTCAACCTGCCACACCCCCAACTGACCACTAGGAAGCACTGGTGGTGAGTGTTCCCCTTTACATCCACCCTTGTTATGCTGCTCATTTTCTTATATTGTAAGCTCTTGGGTGCAGGGTTCATATCTACCTCTATGTTTGTACAGTAATTAACAGAATGAGGAACCTCGTCCTGATTGGGATTTCTGTGTGCTCTGTGCTGCCATAATATATCACTTATTGTCAAAGTTCAGGCACAGCCTAAAGGTCACAATGTGCCCTCATTTTACACATGCAGCTCTGAATTGTAGGCATGTTCTGATCAAGTGTTCTGATGGGCATGCCATATTACAAAGACTCATTATTTGGTACAGATAAGCCAGCTCTCTCCTTGGCTCGCTGTAATTTTTACAGTTTCAGCCTCCCCCCCCCCCCCCCTTTTACCTTGTCAGACAAACTTAGCGCATATTGAGAGCGGAGAGAAATGGGGAGCCCCTGGAACATATTGCAACAGCCTAAAGCACTTAGCAACAGAGAGAGTGTGGGATGCTGTGACAGCAACATGTGTGCGGAATCTATGATCTCAAGAAGGCAATTTGGGAAAGAAGAGCTTTTACTTTGTTTCTCTTTTTTGTAAATTGTGAAGAGGTTTTGGAGTGTGAGCTCACTAAGGACTGAAGTTACTATCTCTGTGAAAACAGTATTCTTGATGTGACTGTGTCTCAACCTCATGTGGTAACAGTTACTCAAGGGTATTGAATTTATTCTGAATTTTCCTTCCATATTTCTTGTTTTTCTGAAACCCTTTTGTTGTATGGGATGTAAGGTTGTTACTTTTTTTTGTCTATGTCCTGCAGCACAAACTAACAGGATAGGTTTGTTTTTTTTTTAAATAAAGAGATGCAATATACACAGTATTAAGATATGCAACTAACATTATTCTCTTTGTGAATACAGGGAAAACACTAATAGGTGGGCAGGGTAACCACATGTACACATAAGGGTGTTTTAGCAAAGATTCCTACCACTGCTACCACAACTTCAGATGCACAGGTGGAAACCTTTGTGTAGGGGTCTGGAATTTTTATCACTACATCAGTTAAATGTGAGTATGAGCACTGGTGGGAATTTTGTGCTAAAATGCCCAAGTATAGCCAAGGCTAGTCTGACCTTTCAAGTATGACATTTTGGGGGACAAGAGAGAATAATTCTATTTAGGTCATCTCTTGAACATGAAATATGTAAAAAGCAGCCTTACACTATGGTGACAAGGACTTCAAAAATGTAATTATCATCAGTAGTATTTTATAAAATGGCATTATAAAAATCACAGAGTTTGAAGAGTGGATGGGATTCTTTCTATAGGTCTTCACTGGGAGACAATTGCAATGGTTGAGACCCTCCTTAGGCAACTGAAAACCGAAGTCCATTAGAAAATCGATATAGTGAAGAGAGTTGTCCACTTAACAGTTGAAGGATAAAAGCCAGGATCAGAATGTATTAGCTCATTGTTCAAAAATGTGAAGAGCCATTTTATAATAGCAATAGCACACTTCAAATAGTACAATTTTATTTATACTCATACTAATCCGCTGATTGAAGATACTTGAGTCTTTGGACTCTTGCTTCACAGAAAACCTAAATCATGCAACTCTTCAGAATCACTGACTTTGGGGGGGGGGGGCTATGCTTACTTCTATACTGTGTATTCATTTATTGATTATATGCTTATGCTGAATCTTACTAGATATAGATGCACATATATAGGTTTATACACAAACTTGTTCCACTAAATTGCAAAATGAGTGAGAATTTAGTCCCCATTCTGCTCTCAGTACCCCCTCCCCCCTCAGTCAGGATCCAAATTCAGCCCTTTTTTGGAGTTTGCTTTTATTATTCACTTACCAACAAAACAGAACTCTCAGCCTAAACTTCCACCTCCATTTGGCTTGTTCCTAGGATATTTCTCTTCAGAACAACTCTGCCTCAATAAGATGCTTAAATACTTTTTGTACTCATGGGGTGGAGTTAATAGGACTCACCTAGTTTGGTGAGTCAGGAGAAATAAATCTACATTTCTGTACAGGGTCCTAGTGCCTGACAATCTTTCGCAACAATAAAATTGCATCAGTGGCAGTTCATAACAGGTGAGGCACAAATCTCAAAATAGTTATTTCCACTAGGGTGACCAGATCACCCAAGTAAAATATCGGGACGCGGGGGGGG
>NW_020690614.1:0-9659 GCF_002925995.2 Terrapene triunguis
GTTTTTACTCACGAAAGCTTATGCCCAAATAAATCTGTTAGTCTTTAAGGTGCCACCAGACTCCTTGTTGTTTTTGTAGATACAGACTAACACAGCTACCCCCTGATACTTTCAAGCACAGTGACTCCCCCACCACTAGGGTGACCAGATAGCAAGTGTGAAGAATCGGGATACTTTTTCAGGGGGAGCATAGTTGCCTATATGACAAAGCCTCTAATATTGGGATGTCTGGTCACTCTACCCACCACCAGCCCTCCAGTAGTATACAAGGTCAGCTCTTGATGTCCATTGGGGAACTATGGGAGACAGACAAAAAGATTATTTTCAACTTGTACATTTTGGCTACAAAACTTGAAAGATTTGCCTGTGTTTTCCTAAGCGTCACAACGTCTGCCTGCTGTTACAGTCCTCCTTTTATACCAAGCCAATCCCTCCGTAGTTTACCTGGGGAAGCCCCCTGCTTCTAAGTCCCAACTGAGTTTGTCAGTCATTTGAGTTAGGGAGACTTGCTACCATGCTATCAGGATAAGCCTCCTCCTAAGACTGCTTTAAACAACAGTTACCAGATGAAGAGAAAGGTCTTTTAAAAGAAGATTCAATGATAGCAAAAAAGGAAAATCTATATAATAGGTGACCACCCTGACACAGTAAATTACACAAGTTCTAAACCAGACAGAATCTTTAGCCATGTCTAAGCATTGCCATCACTAACAAAACATTATTCACTTCTTACTAATATTTGGCAAATTATGTAGATATAGTATTTTTGCCAATCTTTGTTTGGAAGGGATTTTCCATATTGTTACTGTCCTCTTAGGCTGGCTCATTGACTAATTCTAATCTCAGGCAAGCTTTAAGTGCACCCAATTGATTTAAAACACTTGTCCAAATAGATTTGGACAGATACATCAGAAGCAGGAGATATATCTCACAAACAGCAAAAAAAGGCATGCAGGTTACACCCTGAGTGTATATTTATAGCCACAGCCCTAGTCCAGGGGCCCTGACCTCAGCAGCCTCTCAGCAAACACCAGCCACACTCTGACTTCCAGCAGCTTTGGTTATTATTTGCAGGGTGACCCCAACACACAGATTCCCCCTTAACACCCCCCCACCCACACACACACACACAAAAACCATGTTCTGTACTGTCCAGCCCTCTCCTGGACAGTTGAGAGCTGCAATCTGCTACCTTAAATGGAGTTATCCAAACAATTCATAACAGTAGATTAGTTTTGATTAAAATAAAACAAGTTTATTTAACTACCAAGAGACAGGTTTTAAGGGAGTTTTAAGGTATTAAAGTTAGAAATGGTTACAAGCAAAGATAAAATGCTTCCTAGTACTAAAACTTAAATTAGACTTGGTTTAAGGTGAAATCCCTTACCACATTTCCAGTAATATTGCTGACCAAATACTCAGGATCTGCTCCCAAAGTCCAACCACTGTTTCCTTGGACTTCTTAGGTGTGTGTGTGTGTGAGAGAGAGAGAGAGAGAGAGAGAGAAAGAAACTTGGGGTGTTTTGTCCCTCACTTTTATAGTTCAGCCACCCATTGAAATGTATTGTCCTGAGAGTTGCCCCTAGATAAGGGTCATCCCCATTGTGTGGACAGAAGTAAGGAGTCTGGTGGTGAAAGAGATTCCATGCTGTTTGCTAAGATGCAGATCTGTTTTTTTCCTGCTCCCTTCCTTGCCCAAGAATGGCCACTTGATAGGTGATGGCCCATCAGCTTTGATGGCACCTGGCTAGAGGCATCGGCTTGTCCTTTGTCTTTGAGAAACAGGTTTCCCCACACCCAGACTTATCTGATAAACACACTTCAGACATGATTTCACGTTATGTTCATAACTTTACATATACTGTTGCTACATACATTTTACCATGGTATTATTGACCAGCAAGTTATTAGTTTTCAAATGATACCTCACAAGGCATATTTTGTACAGATTATTACAATGGTGTGTAGGGTGTGAATACAGGGGTGCCCTCCATCACACCCCTTCTCTTCCCTCCCCAGAATTCTGGTAATACTCCACCATCTTTTGTTAATGCAAGATGGCCAAGTTGTTTTGGATAAAAAGAACTGATTCAGACTAACTAGACAAAGACATGTTTGGAAGTCTGAAAATGTTATTAACTGTATTTCCCTTCCTCTTCCTCCCCCAACCCCTGTAGACAGATTAGAAATGGGAATAGTGGTGCCAAAATACAGTGAGAGCTCATTCTTGTGTTTCTAGCCAGCTGGAAAGAGGAAGCAAGTGAAAAGTCTCAGATGCAAAGCTGATCAAAATGTTTTTAAGCAAAGAACTAGCCAACGTTTCTCTGTTTTCCAGAGCTTTTTGATGAACTCTATTCATGAGAGTCTTCTAGCAAGAAAAGGCAGTGATCCTGCAAACTTTTCCATGTGGGAAGACCCCTGTGCACACAGAGCCCAAGTGACTGCACAAAGGAGTCCACCTTTGCAGAGTAACTTTCAGAAGTGGGGTTTTTGAGCTAGAAATTTTGTAGCCTCAAGAAGCTTGTATAAGGTGAGAAAAACATCCAGATTACTAGGTGCTTGTCTGAAATGAAACTTTTCAGGCTCACCCATCATTTTATATTTGCTTCTATCCTGTCTAACCAGTACCTGTCTCCACCCTGACCTTCCTCTTCCTCCCTGCGTCATCCCTGATGTCTTAATACAAGGTCAGCAACTCTCTCTCTCTCAAGCAGCCACTGGACCAATTAGGCAGGATACAGTCTATTGGAACTGGCAGCAAAATATATGGGCCTGAACTTACAAGACATCTAGGTCAGACAAGGGTATCAAACTTATTCGGCAGATGGGGGAAAATTCCATTCCTTCTCTATATGCAAGAGTTGCACTACTTTAAAAGTGTATTTAAACTGAGTTAGTTAAACTAGTGGAACATCCTGTATGGACGGACATTCAGATTGAAGCCTGACATATATTGATTTAGCTAGGGTTACCATATTCAAACATTTAAAAAAGAGGACACTCCACGGGGCCCCGGTCCTGCCCCCGGCCCTGCCCCAACTCCGCCCCTTCCCCGCCCCGCCCCCGCCCCAACCCCACCCCTTCTCCGCCCCCATTCCAACCCCTTCCCCAAAGTCCCTGCCCCAACTCTGCCTCCTCCTCTGAGCACCCTGCATTCCCCCTCCTCCCTCCCGCTCTGATCTTGGTTGGGGGTTGCTAAGTGCTTCCCTGCTCCCCACTCGCCCCGCAGCCCCTATGCCCTTGCCTGCCCTGCTCCTCCTCGCCCTGCAGCCTCTGCACCGCCTGCCTGCCCTGCCCCTGCAGCCTCTGCACCCCCCCGCCCCTGCAGCCTCTGCACCCCCTGCCTGCCCTGCTCCTCCTCGCCCTGCAGCCTCTGTGCCCCCTGCCTGCCCTGCCCCTGCAGCCTCTGCACCCCCCCACCCCTGCAGCCTCTGCTCCCCCTGCCTGCCCTGCCCCTGCAGCCTCTACACCCCCCCACCCCTGCAGCCTCTGCTCCCCCCGCCTGCCCTGCCCCTGCAGCCTCTGCACACACACACACCCTGCCGCCTCTGCTCCCCCCGCTCACCCGGCAGAGGGAGAAATGCAGGCTTCACATGGACTAAACACTTCCGAGCTGCTCTGTGGGGGTGGAGGAAGCGGGGGAGGGGGAGGGACTCTGGCTGCTAGAGGCCCTAGTGGCTGCGAGCGGCTTTCAAACAGGCCAGGCGTCCAATCAGCCGCGCTGCACTCCTCAGGAGGGGAAATCCCGGACATTTCTACCTCATTAGAAATCCCCCCCCGGACGGCCATTTAAGGCTGAAAAAGCCGGACATGTCCGGGGAAACCCGAACGGATGGTAACCCTAATTTAGCCGCATTTTGCAAATGTTTTTTTAAACCAAATGTACAGTAAAGCTTATGCAACTTTCACAACTCCTTCGCACTTGCACACAGGAGACCACCTAAATCTATACTTTCCCCTACCCATCATTACATCAGCAGATTGCTCTCCTATCCTACCTCACTACTGACAATACCCATGGCAAGATCCCAGTGCCCTGCTACTGACACAATTCTGAAATGACGTGGACTGAAACCTCGAGGTACACATGCATCTCTTTACTTTGATAACACACTGGGCTGGGGCGGGGGAGGGAAGGGGCACCTCAGACCCAGATCTCCTCATATCACAATCACAGCTCTCCCAACTCATTTCTCCACCACTGTTCAGTATAGCTACACTTAGCACAGTGAATGCAGCTGGAGAGCATGTGGATAATTCCCAATGGCTATTGCCAGCTCCAGGGGGGCAGAATTATGGGTGCATGGGTGTTTATCTGAACTCTGTATTTCTTGGATGTCAGAAGTTTGAATTCTGCTGAACTCAGTATTCTGAAGGACATGAGCTATTACAGGACAATCTTAACTTGGTGTTAAAGGTTTTTGCCATTTAATCATATTAAAATCCCAGAACATTTTTGCCATTACAATGTTTTACTACCCCAAACCTGCAAGACAATCAGTCGTTATAATACACCTTCCCCTCCCCTCCCATTTTCCATTATGAAGAGGGGGTTTTTCAGAGCTAAACTCCAGGCATTTCGAATATTTGAACTGGGCCCCTGATGCATTAAAAGGGATTAATCCTCACTAGCCAGCCTCTTTTTTAGTGCTGCTAACCAGGGCCTGCCCTAGACCAAATGGCGACCCAGGCAAGGAGCATCTTTGCCCCCAACACTTTCACAATTACATAATAAAACAAGGTTCACAATACCCCAGCTAGGCTCTCACTTCACTTCATTCTTATATCTCACTGACTGACTGGCAACGTCCCACCCCTTATATACCTGTAAGGGCATGGCTGACAACATTCAGGAGGATCGAGGAAAATGTAGTTCTCAGAAAGTCTGGAAGATTCCATGAGATTCTACCAAGGTTCAGAACATTCTAGGAGGTTAGTGAAAAATGAATCCACATACAGGGAGATTAGTGAAAAATGAATCCTCATACAGGATACCTGAAACATTTTACTTCAAACATTCTATTTTCCCTTTTGTTGCTAATAACAAAAACAGCACCCAAGCCTGGCACTCCCCCAAGCCTGGCACCCCAGGTGCTTGCCTGGGTCACCTACATTTTAGAAAAATACATTTAGGTATTGATCTAACTGCATCTCAAAATATCTGAATGGCAATGTATTTAGTTATTATGCTTTTGTTTTGTGTAACACAAGTACTCTGCTGTTTTTTGGAAAAGGCAGCCATTTTCTGTTTCATGCATGTTGATAGAGATACACACTAAGCTCGCTCATGGAGACAACTTTTCATCTAATTTTAGATTGAAAAAATAAAAAAAAATCACTTACTGAAAGCATCTGTTTTCTTTGTGTGTATAAAAGACAGTTCCCTTGCACTCTGGCAGTAGATTGCATGTATGTGAACAGGAGAAGAAAGCAAAGCTAAAGTAATTCTGAGCGCCTCAGTCTCCACTCCAGCATTATTATTACTTTGATTAAAGGATTTGAAGTATTAAATTGACATGAGCCCCTTTTTCCTCACTCTCATTTGGTTTCCTTACAGTTTCATTTCCAGGATGTAAATGCATCTGTCTAAGCTTTGTTTGCTTAGGTCCATTTTGGCTTCAGTTACACACTGATTTTTGCATTAGTCACAAACTTGCATTTTGACTTCTCTTATATATGCATCTCCCAGCTTGCCCGTTTCCTAGGGAAGCCCTGCTCCATCAAGTCTCTCCTGTTACCATCCCACACATCCATTATTACCACATTCACAGGAGTGCAAATTGCTTAAAAAAAAAAAAGTAAGCTGGGGACAGTAATGCAGAGATCAGAGAAGAGCAACACCTGCCTGACCAAATCTCTCTCCCTGCCATCAGCATCTCCTGTGGTCAGTGTATGCAATGGTGCTTGTTGCAGCTGGTCAGACCTCAGGCTGTATTCTATATAGTAATATTCATTCAGAGGAAGAGCACTTGCATTCAAGTTGAGCAGGATGGTTGTGAGAGCTGAGAGAGTTCATGTGAAGAGAGGGGCAGGGAGCCCATCACCAGAGACTTGTTTTTGTCTAGATCTCAAGGAGAAGGTAGTTCAGACTCCTTACTCACCTCATAATTATAGCCCAAGTTCCAATGACCCGACAAGCCCAAGATCTAGGGTAAAAAACTCTGTCACAATAGCAAGGATTCAGACATATTTATTACTTGTTACACAACCCATAACATGCAGGATGAGTCACAAGGAGAAAGTGATTGAAGCAGAGACTAGAGAGACAAGGTGGGTGAGGCAATATCTTTAATTGGACCAACTTCTGTTGGTGAGAGACACAAGCTTTTGGACTTACAGAGCTCTTCTTCAGGTCTGACAGTTCAAGTGAGACCTAGACACATTTCTAGTAGAAAACTATGATAAAGCAAAATGGCAGAGTGAAGAGAATGACAGGTGTGTTAGACCTATTAGCCTGATCTCAGATTTTCTGGCAAATGGTATGATACAAGTGCTGTGACCTGCTAAGGTCACACAAGGCTATTTCATGGCAGTACAATGCTGGGATGCTTCAGAAGCCACTGAGATTTTAGACTGATGATTCTGAAGTGTTAAAAATTCAGAATATCTGCTACTTATTAGAAGATCCAGTGCCAGATTTTCCCTTCTCTTAAATTAGTAGAAAGCCCATGAATTTCCATGAAATTATTCCTGAATTTATGCCAATGTAAGTTAGAATCAGGCCCACAGGGACTGGTTACATGAAATCTTCCAGCAAGAAGAATTGATTCAGTGTAAGAAGAGGGCAACAATGGCCTACTATATTAGAGCTGCCCTGGGAACAAGTGCTGTTAGTGTTGTAAATTGCAGAAAGATTAAAAGCCACACATTTACATATGCAGAATAGAGGCAGGTGTGGAAATACTCTGAGGGCACTGTGCCCTTTAGAGTTGATCTAGGGCCTGGTCTACACTAGGCGTTTATGTCGAATTTAGCGCTGTTACATCGAATAAACCCTGCACCCATCCACACCACGATGCTATTTAGTTGGACATAGAGGTCTCTTAAATTCGACTTCTGTACTCCTCCCCAACGAGGGGAGTAGTGCTAAATTCGACATGGCCATATCGAATTAGGCTAGGTGTGGATGGAAATCGACGCTAATAGCTCCGGGAGCTATCCCACAGTGCACCACTCTGTTGACGCTCTGGACAGCAGTCCGAGCTCGGATGCTCTGACCAGCCACACAGGAAAAGCCACGGGAAAATTTGAATTCCTTTTCCTGTCTGGGCAGTTTGAATCTCATTTCCTGTTTGGACATCGTGGCAAGCTCAGCAGCACTGGCAACGATGCAGAGCTCTCCAGCAGAGATGACCGTGCAATCTCAGACTAGAAAGAGGGCCCCAGCATGGACTGATCGGGAAGTCTTGGATCTGATCGCTGTGTGGGGCGATGAGTCCGTGCTTTCCGAGCTGCGCTCCAAAAGACGGAATGCAAAGATCTATGAGAAGATCTCTAAAGCCATGGCAGAGAGAGGATACAGCCGGGATGCAACGCAATGCCACATGAAAATCAAGGAGCTGAGACAAGGCTACCAGAAGACCAAAGAGGCAAACGGACGCTCCGGAGCCCAGCCCCACACATCCCGTTTCTACGAGGCACTGCATTCCATCCTAGGTGCGGCCACCACCACTACCCCACCACTGACCGTGGACTCTGAGGATGGGATATTGTCAACGGCCCGTTCCTCAGACATGGTAGCGGACGGGGAAGATGAGGAAGGAGATGAGGAGGACGAGGCAGTCGACAGCGCTTGCAACCCTGATTTCCCCGACAGCCAGGATCTCTTCATCACCCTTACAGAGATCCTCTACCAACCGTCCCCAGCCGTTAACCCGGACACAGAATCAGGGGAAGGATCAGCCAGTAAGTGTTTTAAACCTCTAAACATTTATTTTTAACAGAACAGGAATTTTAACAATACCAACAATGGGTTTCTCATGATTAGTTTGCCCTAGGCGCTTAACGTTTCAGTCCCTGGCAGTGCAACTATTAAAAACAAATCTAACAATGTCCGGTTTTGCATGATTGTTCTGCCCAAGCCGCTCTACTGTTTAGTCCCTGCCGGTGCAGTTACAGTAAAATGCGGTCTACATGTCCGGGGATAGAGCAGAAATACTCCTGGGACATCTCGACGAAGCTCTCCTGGAGGTAATTGGAAAGCCTTTGCATCAGGTTCCTGGGGAGAGCGGCCTTATTGGGTCCTCCGTGGTATGAAACGTTTCCGCGCCAGGAGACCATCAGGTACTCCGGGATCATTGCCCTGCAGAGCATGGCGGCATACTGCCCTGGTCTTTGCAGGCTTTCCCGAAGCATTCTTTCTTTATCTCTGTCTGAGATCCTCATCAGGGTGATGTCGCTCATGGTGACCTGCTTTGAATTAGGTAGGGGAATGTTAGTATTGGGACTGCTTGCCCGTTCCTTTACAGAACTGTAACCGCCGGTTTACAGTCACGCGGTGGAGGCGGCAGAGGGGCGGCATACAGGGATCTTTCCCTGGGACAGCCGCGAGGGGGTGGGACAGGGGCAGAGTTGATGCTTGCCGGATTGCTGGCAGCAGGGACTATCATTGCTTTCAGTGTGAAAGGAGGCCAGTGCTACTATCAAAGTTTTAAGCAGCCACAAGTCTACGGCTTACCATGTCTGCCTGCTACACAAGTTCCGGTGCCCTGCCCCGCTTCTCAAATCGGCAGTGCAAGACCCCAGGCACTGAATGCGAGGGCCGAAAATTCGACCTTGTCCTGAGTGCGCATGTGATAGGTACAGTGCATGGTCTTGTTCACAGAGAAAGACTATGTTCTTTGTTCACAACGAAATTTATCTTTCTGAGGAATTCACTCCCTTTTTCCCATTCCCACAGCCACATCTGCGACTGTCTCCCAACACAGCCTGGCATCACACTCCCAGAGGCTAGCGCAGATTAGGCGGAGGAAGAAGAGGATGCGGGAGGACATGTTCTTGGAACTAATGAGCTGCTCCCGAGCCCAGGCAGCACAGCAGACCCAGTGGAGGGAGAACTTGTCCCAAATGCACCGGACACACATGGAACGTGAGGAGAGGTGGCGGCAGGAAGACCAGCAGGCGACTCAAACGCTGCTTGGACTAATGAGGGAGCAAACGGACACGCTCCGGCGCCTTGTGGATGTTCTGCAGGACCGGAGGCAGGAGGACAGAGCCCCGCTGCAGTCTATCAGTAACCGCCCTCCCCCGCCACCAAGTCCCATACCCCCCTCACCCAAAGTCCAAAGAAGGAGGGGCGGCAGAGTCTGTGAAAACTCTCACTCCACCCCTGCAGACTGCTCTACTACTAGAAGGCTCTCATTCCCCAAAATTTGACAAGTCCTTTCCTTCCCGCCTCACACAAGCCCCTGTCCAAGTTTCACCCCCCCCAGTTTCATGTGTAGTTGCTAATAAAATGTACGTTTCTGTTAATTACTGTTTCCATCATGTTCTTTTGGAGGAGAGTCTGTCTGAAAGGGGGGAAGGGGGTTGGTAATTGGACAGGACAGTCACCTTTACCAGGGTACACAGGCGGGGGCAGGTCCAGCAGCAGGGCACATACACAGTGCAGTAACTAGTTACCCTGGTCAGTCTGGGAGGTGGTTTTCATGTTCTGTGAG
>NW_020690615.1:0-3417 GCF_002925995.2 Terrapene triunguis
CTGGGTTCTATCCCCAACTCTGGAAGGGGAGTGGGGTCTAATGGTTAGAAAGGAGAGATGGGGGGTTGGGAGCCAGGACTCCTGGGTTCTCTCCTGGCTCCGGGGTAGGGGTGCCAATGCCCTAAAGCACCATAGCCCAGAATCTCCCAGGGGAATCCAAGAGCTACTGTCTGGGGGGAGAATCCCACCGCTCCCACCAAGCTAGGGCGGGCTAAGGGGTTGCTGGGACCCTAGCTCCACAGGGCAAGCTGACGGGCAGTCGGTACCTCTCATCTGTAGCAAACAACTTGGCTCCCCTCTCTGCACACATGATCCGCATCATCTCCTGCAGCCGCATGTTACCTGGGGGAGGGGGCAGGGTTAGAGCTTGGGGGGCACAAGCTGGTGTGGGGTGGTGACACCTGGGGAGGGGGCAGGTTTCAAGCTGAGACCCCAGTCTCAGGACACAAGTGACACGAGCTGCGATGGCCTCAGTTGAGCCCAGGCACCAGCCCAAGGCTGCGCCTGCCAGGACTGTGGGGGAGAGCCCAGCGAGCCCCTGCCCTAGGGCAGCGATCCCGGAGGGAGGGAGGGAGGCAGGCAGGGGGCGAGTGGAGAAGCAGGTGGGGGGCTAAGTATGGGGACCGGGTGGGGAGGCAGGGTTCCCATGCAGTGACCCTCCCCCCTCGCGCCATGGTCCCGGCACATACAGCCGACTCCGCCCACGACGAGGGCCTCCTGTGAGCTGCAGTGCGCCATGGCCCGCTCCGTGATCTCCACCAGCATCGCGAAGAGCGTCTCCTGGGGGCGCAGCACAGCTAGGACAGTGTCACTTGCTCCCAACCCACAGCCCGCCCCCTCCTCGGCGCTCCTCACTCCCGACCTGCAGCTCCCACAGTGCGCTTCACTCCCAACCCGCAGCCCCCCCACCCCCCGCTCGGCACTCCTCACTCCCTCCCTACAGCTCCCACAGTGCTCCTCATGCCAGACTCGCAGCCCCCTTCCCCAGCTCCCATGGTGCGTCTCACTCCCAGCCTGCACTCCCCACCTCCTGACGTCCAGGGACGGTGCTCCTAACTCTTGACCTGCAGCCCCTGCTCTCCCAGCCCTGAGCTGGGCCGTTCCTCACCTGGAGAGAGAAGCAGAGATCCTCCGGGGTGCACTCTCCTGATGCCAGCATCTTGTGAGCCACCTCCTACAGGGCAGAGAGGGGATTCAGGGCTCCTGAGTTCCCTCCCAGCTCAGAGAGGGGAGTGGGGGCTAGTGGGTAGAGCAGGGGCTGGGAGCCAGGACCCCTGAGTTCCTCACCTCTATGTGGGACAGGATCCCTGAGAAGGACACATCCATTCCCTTCACTGTGTAGGGCAGTTCCACCAGCTTCTGTCCCCTGGGGGGAGAGGAGACTGTGTTAGACCCTCCCAGAGCCAGGGATCTAACCCCGGAGTCCTGACTCCCAGCCCTGCTCCAACCCTCTGGACCCCACTCCCCTCCCGGAGCTGGTACCACTCACTTCTTCGCCATCTGTTCGATGTTATAGCCAGGGCTGGGGTCATTGGATATCTAGGAGGAAGAGACACCAAGGGGGGGTAAGGCTGGACGCGGGGGTACCAGAAGGCCCCATCCCAACCTACGAGCCCCCCCCACTTTGCTTTGGTCCATTTTGGGGGGGGGGAGGGGGGAACAACTTGAAGACACCAGCTCCTTTCAGGCCAAAACCTTTCCTGCAGCGAGGCTCAGGGCAGGGGGTGTTCTGGTGGGACTCAGGTGAAATCGGTCCCCCCCAGTTTTGAGCTACAGAGAGGGGAACGAAGCCTGGGGCCCGTTTGCCAAAGCTCCGTATTGATTTACTGCTAAATCTCACAATCATTTTCCACGTCACTTGCAAAGAAACCAGTAAATTCCAGGCCAAGAACCTCGGTTAATGCTGAAGATCCCCACAGCCTGCTCCTGGCTTTTAAAAGCAGAAAACTGAATGCCAAAAATCTTAGATTAATGTTAAAATTAATGCAAAGTCTCCAACTAAGTGAGTGCAGATTATTTGACAAAAGTATCTAATTTTATGCTGGCTTTAGTTGGAAATGTTTGACTGTAAAGTTACCATTAACCTTAGATTTTGGCATTTAATTTCCCCAATTTCAGGGAGAAGGAGAACAAAAGTTACTCTTTTCTTTAAAATGCAAGGAAATTCCATGCCAGAAAACCTCATCTTCAGTTGCTCCTGCCACAGGGAAGAAAATAATTTTACAAGAAATCCAGGAAATTGGGTGTGAGGTTTTTAAAAAATGGAAGCATATAGAATGTTTGTGAAAGAGATTGATTTCAACTCTTATATAAAGCAAGTTATATGCTAAACATCATCTGATTTTGTACAGTATTCTTGGATTATAAAGAGAATAAAATTGCGAGTTTGTTTAAAAAGCAACCAAACTAAGAAAATTCTTGTTTGCCTTTAGAAAAAAAGCAAAGAAATTCCACTCCAAAAAACTTAGGTTAAGTTTAAAATTGCACCGAGTATTTTTCGACGAGCGTGTGCACAAAACCAACACTAATCTGGAATTCCCTTGCGTTTAAAATGAACAACTTCACCCAAACACACCAGAACTTGGAGTCATGTGACTGTTAAAATCTTGAAGCGACATTTCTCCAATGTTGCTGTCGCTAAATGTGGCTAGTGAAGGAACCAGAGGGATTGGAACCTGGCGCCCTGTTTTTTAAAAAGCAAGGAAATTAAATACCAAAAAACTTGTTAATGTTGAAGTGCCACAATCAGGAAACGGAAAAACTCTGGGTGACTCACTTAATGGTAATAGAACCCAGGCATCCTGACTCCCGGTCCTCCCCGGTTCTAACCACTAGACCCCACTTCCCTCCCAGAGTCAGGGATAGAACCCAGGAGTCCTGACTCCCAACCCTCTGGCTCCCCAGTGCCCTCTCACCTTCAGCACACGGGCGAAGCGGTCCAGGCAGTTGCCCACGGCGATGTCGATGGTCTCCCCGAAGATGCGATACCGGCGCTCCGAGTACGCGATGACCTGGGAAAGAGGAACAGAGCGGGGGGATGTACAGGGCTGCCGGGATCTCCTGGGTGGGGGCCTAGTGTGGCGCGGGGGGGGAGGTGAGGGGGGAGCGTCAGCCCTACCTGGGTGTTGCCCCCGCTGACATACAGCACGGTGGGGTTCTGGGCGCCCGTGATCAGCCGGCCCATCTCAATGTGGCCCACGCAGTGATTGACGCCCAGCAGGGGCTTGTTCCAGAGCTGGGCCAACGTCCGGGCCACCACTGCCACTGTCACCAGTGGGGCGCCCATGCCGGGGCCTGCAGGGAGAGTGCGGGGTCAGCACGGGGCCCTTGGGGGGCCACCCACCCCCCCACCCCCCCATTCACCCTGGGTATAGGGCCTGGCCCCCGGCCCCACCCCCACTCACCCTGGGCATAGGG
>NW_020690616.1:0-5779 GCF_002925995.2 Terrapene triunguis
GGCAAACCGCGGCCAGTGGGGGCCGCGATCAGCTAAACCTGCCGCGTCAGCAGGTAAATAAAACTGGCCCAGCCCGCCAGGGAGCCGCGTGCCAAACGTTGCCGACCCCTGATCTAGAGGATGTATCCTCTTCTTGCTACCCTCCCTTTTACTCTGGGCTACCAGTTATTTTACCACTAAAACCCTCTTCCTCACTCTTGACTGAAGTATAGCTTGCCTTTCTTGAGAAAGATAATCCTTCACTGAACATTGTAATGCTGCTCTTGATAGCTGTGAGTGCTTGAGAGTAGGAATACATCTCCTTGCACCCAGAAGTGGAAGATATTACATTCTCAGTGCTACTGATTTTTGAGAGCAACTGAAGGTACACATTCTTGAAAGGGCTCCACACAGTGCTAAGAATTCTCTGCTAAGCCATTCACCTAGTGTGCACCTACTTAAAGCATGATACTAGTGTTCATGGAAGGAGCTGGCCTGACAGCTCTGGAAACAAAAGCCCTTTATTCAAAGAAAATATACAATAAAGGCAGCAGCAGTGGAGGCTTCTCACAATCATGATGGATTAATTTAAATCAAAGTGATTTAAATCACCGATTTTAATCATGATTTTAAATCAGCAAATAGGAAACTTAATTTAAATAATTGATTTTAATTTTGGTTTTGCATTTGTACATTTTAGTTATTTTCCTAAAGAATGGTCAATTCTCATTGGTTAGTAACCCTTAAAACATGTTGATTTGCAACTAAATATAGCCTGTACGTTAAATTTGGTACTTCTTTTTGCTAACCAAGAGGATACACTATTAACTATATGCATTTAAGCAATTAAACAGCTCAACATGCATTTATTCAGATTCTTAATTTTTACATTTTATTAAGAAATGCACTATTCATTTCCTAATTAATAGAGGATTTAATATTTTACTTGTGATTTGTGTCAAGCTCTGTTTGGATGGAAATTGGAATTAAATTAAAAATGCACAAAATCAGCATTTTTTATTAGTTAAATAAAACTATCAAATATATTTGGCATTTAGAACTGAATTATTTAACAAAGGAAGTATTATCTGTTAGTGAACTGAAGCGATCGTTTCTGGTCACCATGTCCTTCAAGATTTTAGAACTAGTAGATCTCCTCTCACAGCTAGTTTTTATTCAGAGTTTGGAAGAGGAAAACAAGCTTTCCTGTTTTTTTCAACTCTCAATCAGTTTCTTAACTTTGGATGAACCAGACATTGAACTGAACTAGTTGAATAAACTGAAATATGAAGAAAATATTCTCTCTGCACCTGCAGAAGAGGCTACTCTATCAAAAGCTTGTTTCACACTTCAGGAAAGTCTGGTTCCAGGTGCTTAGACAATTATTTTCACCAGTTCAGTGGTTTGACTTTCTTTAAAACTTCAGACCAAACATGTATTGCTTAATATTAATTTTTAATTTAATTAAATGATGTTAGTAGACTAAAGTTTAGGCCTTAACATACAGGTTTACATAATTTCAAATTTAATTTTAAATAGATTTTAAAAAACAAAAATGTATATGATGTAAATAAAAAAAATCCCATTTTTAAAATCGATTTTTATCCACCCTGCACACATGCCTTAACCCTGATGCAGAGGTACTTCTTCTAGAATCAGAAAGTAGTTCAGTCTCCGTGGCCACTTAATCTTTGACCTCTTTGCTGACATTGCCAACAAAGATGCCAGTTGTGGCAGTAAGTAGTTTTGAGCTGTGGACATTGTGACCCTAAGAGCCCCTCAGTGCCTTCTGGCAAAGGGTTCACTGTCATGTAACAGCAACTCCTATCAGACCCGAGAAACTCATTGCACCTAACATATCACTGTCATAGTATTTATCTATAAAGAGTGTCTTGTAAGGTATAAAATTAAAGTTGGTAATGCATTAGTCATTAACTCCATTGTGAAAGTTATATATTAACACTGTATGAGGAACTGTGTGTACTTTCTGATATTAAGCTTTAAAGTCTGTGACCAAACAAAGGGAAAAACAGGTTATTTACCAGACTAGAGGGAGGGTAGTTATCTCCCTATCTACTGTAAATTGAGCATGATGAAGACAAAAATCAATGGGAATGCAATTTGCAAGTTAAGTCAACAGGAAAAGCAAGTTAGCAAAATGATGGGAAAGAACAGCACGGTCAGCCTGGTGTCTGCACACTAGCAGAGGAGAAGAACTTTGGGGGTACACTTTAAAAGAATACATTTCAAAGAAGAAGGGGTAAGAGAATCCCTGAGTTATCCATTTCACTGAGGAACACTCCTGATGGAGGCGAGTGATTCATGAAAAATGAAATCACTGAAAATAAGCAAACTCTGCAAAAGGACTTTGAGGGAGAGAAAATTGCTTTACTTAAAGGACTGTAGCTTGCTAAAGTTAAGTTTAGTCTCTCAGAAGTGTGTTTTACTTTTGTTTTGTTTTAATTTGTAACCATTCTATTTCTAATAGCCTTGCTTAGTATCACTTACATGTTTGTTCTTTGTTAATAAAAACTTATTCTTGGTTTTACTATAAATTCATCTAAGCGCTATAATATTGAAGTGTGTGTCCTCAGCTGAGCCAGTAGGCTGGTATGTATAGTATCTCTTTGGAGACAGCTGACTTGGTTATTTCTGTGAGCATCCAGTGATGGACTGGATACTGCAGAGGAACACTCATACGGGTGTGTGTGTTGGAATTGGGCCATGGAATTGGGCGCACCAAGTGCTATCTGCAAGGCAAAGGGCTGGCAGAGTTCTGAGGAGTTTGTTTGGATAGCTAACAAACTGGGATGGCAGGGAGCAGTCATTCAGTTTAACACAGACAAATCTCTTTTTCCAAGTCAGAGAGGTAACAAGGTGGCTTACAGTTCTGTACGCTCCAAGAAACCACTACAGACACCTATCCACTGGTAAATAGATTGAGACCACCAACACATCTTCCTTTTGAAAGGTAAACGTGATTTCTCATGACATATGGTATATTTACAGTCATCAAATATCTTAGAGCAGGGGTTCTCAAACTTCATTGCACCGTGACCCCCTTCTGACAATAAAAATTACTACAAGACCCCAGGTGTGGGGACCGAAGCCTGAACCTGCCCAAGCCCTGCTGCCTCACGTGGGGGGGGAACAAAGCCGAAGCCCAACCTGAGCCTCACTGCCCAGGGCTGAAGTCCTTGGGCTTTGGCTTTGGCCCTGGGCCCCAGCAAGTCTAAACCAGCCTCGGTGACCACATTAAAATGGGGTCATGACCCCCTTTGGTGTCCTGACCCACAGTTTGAGAACTGCTGTTGTAGAGCAATGAGCCGAGTAACAGGAATTCCCATCTCTCATTAGTACGTCTGAGACTCTCTCTTAGATCCCTTCTTGTAATATAATAGAAATCTCGGACTATAAATCAAACTTATATATGCATGTGTTTTTTACTTTCTCCAAGTACTTCATCTCCATGTGGATTATAGAAAAATGGTTGTAAAATGTTATGAGAGCTGCAAATCTTTCTTAAGACATTTGAAGGGAATTCTTGATGGCTTCAGTATATGGAAAGGTGGCCAAATGCTATAATTACTTCACTATCCAAAGAAGAATACAACATTTCAGTATCTTTCAAATCAACTGCAATATTTTACTGTTTATTAGTAACAACCTTGAATGAAAACCAAATTGTGCAGATTTAAGCAATCACCTGAGCTATTGGGGCCACCTTAAAACGTATTGTATTGGGAGGTATAAGCTCTATTCCATGTAAAACTTTAAATATTGCATGAAACAAACATTTAAGAAACTGAGATGAAGTCAAATAGTGTAGCTTCCATAATGAAACAGGGGAAGAAGCATAACATTTATTTAGCAGTAAACTATGAAATCACTTTTACAAAGTATATAGTATTAATATTCCCATTTTACATATAGATGGAAGAACTGAGGAACAGCAAGGTTAAGTGACATGCCATAAGCCACAGCAAGGAGAGACAAGAATCCAGGTTTCCCACTGCCCTCTCTGGTGCTTTGTTCACAAGATGGAAAAATAATTGAGCAAATGCCATTTCATGCCTGAATTGTATTTAGATACCGTGTGTCTATGACATTTATGCAAGGTAGGTGTGCCATCTGTCTACCATTCAGCCACACAAAAACTGTTCTGAATCTGCTAGCTTGATCAAACATGAGGTTTTAGCAGAGTTCATTTCGTGTCTCGCTGTGTTCCTAGAAGTGTTAAATCTACCTTATTATATTTTGGCATGGTTTTTAGAACAATGTGCACACATTTGGGCATTCAGTTTGCTCCATGCAGGCAGTAGTAGATCCAAATGGACAAATGCAAAGCTAGCCATTTGTGCATACAAGTTATCTGTTTGCACATGAATTTGCTAGGTGTGTGTTTGCAAGTAAGGGACATAATTGCACATCGCTTTTTTTAAAACTGTGAATCAAAAATGTAACAGACCCAGTATGTCCAACTGTGCCACTGATGTTAGTTCATTTATGCACAAAACCACAATATTGATTTTACTAGCTGTAGCATTCGATAAGTCATTCCACTCATGAATGGTGAATAAACTATTTGCAGTTTGTAGATTTATATGTGTTTTTAGCATTGCCACTTCTTAAATTCTATAATGAGAATTGGCAGACTGAAGACAACATTGAAGCCTCCACTAAAACTTAGTTTTCAAGGTATCACCATCAGGACTGGTTTAAAAAAAGGCTACACTATACAGATCTCCTCAGACAGCAACAGTCTCTTTGCTATGACAACATGATAAAAACAGTCTTAGAAAAAGCAGCACTTTACTGCTGCTATGTGTAACCATGCCCAAAATTAAAATGCTTGGTAGGCAAACCAAATAGAGTCCTGCTCAAATAAATAGCTTTATGCTACCCTGAAGACAGTCTATGAAACAGAGTTCCACTCTTCCAAATGGAAAGAAGGCAGAGGTGAAAGTAAGCCGGTCCGGTCCGGTACACCACACCGGGCCGGACTGGACCGGCTTCCGTGGCGGTGGTTTAAAGGGGCCAGGGCTCCAGCCACTGCGTGGAGCCCCGGGCCCTTTAAATCGCCGCTGGAGCTCTGGCAGCCGGGCTCCCGCAGTGATTTAAAGGGCCCAGAGCTCCGCGGCAGCTGGAGCCCTGGGCCCTTTAATTCTCCCCTGAGCCCTGGGGCTCCCAACCGCCTCTGCAGCTGGTAGCTCTGGGGTGATTTAAAGGCCCTGGGGCTCCCAGCCACAGCCGGAGCCCCAGGGCCTTTAAATATTGAAAGGCATTGCCTCTTCCGGTTGAGGCCCCGCCCCCGCTCAGGACTCCGGCGTACTGGTAAGTCCTTTAAGTTACCTTCTTTCAGGGGTGAAAGTAACTTATTCATGTAGTTCACATTTTGGTTTGTATAAAGCCAAATGTAATGGTGGTACTGTGCTTGAAAAATAGACCACATCTAGGGAAAGTAAAAGAGGAGCAGACACAGAAGAATTAAAATGTTTTAAGAATTTAACTGAGATAGAGTTGAGAAAATACAAGCACTATGCTTAAAATTCCAACCACAACTTTTAAGGGAGAAAGAGAGTTATCTTTTATTTAAACTTCTTGAAGAGAATAGACAGTTTCCAGGAATTCTGGTTGGAATTCTTCCCAACTCCAGCATTAATCTCTTCAGCATGGCAACTTTCTCACACATTCCTTTTTGAAGATTACAGTACAATAAGGTTGTGAGGAAAGCCAGGAAATTCAGAGCTTCAGTTTTATACTGGGTATTACAACACTTTCTGTACAAAAACCGAACCCA
>NW_020690617.1:0-1983 GCF_002925995.2 Terrapene triunguis
CAGGGGAACTTGGTAGTTCAGTGTGCTTTGTATTTGGGTTTAATTAAATGAAATTAATTATCTATGTTGTTGTTGTTCAAGGTTTGCTGCCGTGACACTATTTATCTCTGTAGGTTATGGAGTGATGTGCAACCAGACATAGCTATTCCACTTTTCAGCCATTCAGCACATAGAGTTTCTTGCTAGTGTCGCATCCTGGCATGTTTGAATGTTGTTGGGCACTGTGACCAGCCAGCTCCCTGAACAGTTCCCCAGTTACATGGCTATATGCAGTCAACACCCAGGCAGGCTGGAAAGAAACATGTCACAGGCTGGCCAATGTATCCGGACAGATTTGGAAGCTGAGAAGTAAAGTGACCCAACCAGCTCTCTCTAGAGAGTACAGCTGAACAATCCCTGATGTACATGTTTATATAAAACACATGGCCCAGAGTGCAGGCTGGAGAGCAACATATCACAGTGAGGTTCAGGCTACCATCATAGTGACATACAAAGATATCCTCACTGGGGCTGGGTTGACACAACCAACTTGGGGAAGGGAAATCCCATGTCTGCTTGCAAAAATCCCAGCTGGGGAATGAAAGGGAAACAGACAAGAAGAATGTTTGATATGTTTCATTTACCTTAAGTAAATGTCAGGCTTAAAAGGAGCTGAGAGGGAACTTTCAGAACCAGACCACATGGTAAAAACATCCACAAATTGGGAGAAGTGTCATTCTGAAAGGTACCAACGTGGAAATACTGTTCATGAACTATGGTGTGTGCGTTAAAGCTACAGTCTCTTTTTCTGAAACATTTTGTAGATCTCCCTCTCTCGATCTCTTTCCTTCTCACACTCCTTTGATTTCATCCAGTTTTATACATTGTTTTCTCTAGCACTCGCTCTCCATCAGTTTAGTTCTCTGAGTCTCCCTAACTCTTCTCTGATCCGTGTCACAGATCATTCCAACTCAGGCACCCCGTTCTCTCTGCTGAATGTATCCCCTGCCCTCTCAACGCCCCCTGAGCTTTTCCCTTCTCAGGATTGTTTTGCCTTCACTCTTCTCATTTCAGCTTCTCCCCCACTTTCCCTGGGCTTCTCTCCTTACTCCTGTTTTTCTTTATCTTCACCTTTTCCCATTTCATTTCTTCTCTCTCTTCTGGTTAAACCTGCCCTGTCCCTGACTCACCCCTCCCCATAGCCACCTCTTCTTCATCCAGGTGACCAGGGCCAGTGCAAGGATATTTTGCACCCTAGGTGAAACTTCCACCTTGCGCACCCCCCCCCTCCAGCCCAGGGATCCAGGGCCATCCCTAGCTATTTTGGTGTCCTACACAGCCCCCCAGGCCTCCACAGGGGGGAGGGGGGCTGGCCCCAGGACTCCGTGGGGGGGGCTGTGGGGGGCCCTGCCCCAGGTCTCTGCAGGGGGAGAAGGTGACCCAAGACCGATGTGGGGGAGGGGGACAGGCCACTTCCTGCGAGAAGTGGAGTGACCTGGCACCAGCCTGCTCCAGTCCCCTGGCTCCCAGCCGCACCACCCGTGAGTGCAGGGGGGCGGTTCCCCCCTCCCCCCAAGCCTGGGAGCCAGGGAAGCAGAGAAGGCTGGGGCCGGGCCACTCCACTTCCCATAGGAAGTAACCAGCCCCCCCCTGCCACGGAGGCCTGGGGCAGGGCCCCACACTGCCCACTGCAGAGGCCTGGGGTCCCAGGCTGCTCTGCTCCCCTGGCTCCCAGGCTTGGGGGGAGGAGGAAGGGGAGAACCGCCCCCCAGCACTCACCGGCAGCGCGGCTGCGAGCCAGGGGAGCGGAGCAGGCTGAAGCCAGGTCTCTCCACTTACCATGCAGTGAGTGCAGGGTCAGACCTGGCTGGTATCAACTCTGTGCAGCCGCTGGATGATCAAACCATAGACAGCATTGAGTGAGCGAGATAGAGAAGCCAATCTCATCATTACCTCAGGGATTGTGCAGCCTATTTGCCACTGTCCTCTGTGATTCAGGACGTC
>NW_020690618.1:0-3111 GCF_002925995.2 Terrapene triunguis
CACGAAAGCTTATGCTCTAATAAATTTGTTAGTCTCTAAGGTGCCACAAGTACTCCTGTTCTTTTTGTGTTTATGATGAAACTTTGGCAGCTCCAAAAAAACAACTCAGCTTTGATTTCCTTGCATTTAGATAAACTCTGAAATATGTGTTTCAGATGCTGGAAACGAGTGCTTTTCCATTTCAAAACCACCAACGAATGACTGCCGAACAAGACTAAAATACTCCTTTAAGTGGTTACAGTGGGCAGAAAGGTTACAGATGGGGACTTTTTTGACGTGTTTGGGCAGAGCTATTGTTCTTTGACTCCCACTGGATTCAGTCAGAGTTACAGAGAAGGTTCATCTACACAGAACCTCTCCCCACCCCACACCCCCCAGCCTCAGAGCCTGGGTCAACTGACTTGGGCTCATGCTGCAGGGATAAAAATAGCAGCATAGATGTTCAGGCTTAGGCTGGAGCCTGGGATCTGAGACACTTCCTCCACCCTCACTGGGTTTCAGACCCTGGCCTCCCATCCAAGCCCAAACACTGACATTGCTATTTTTAGTTCTCCAGAGTGAGTCGCATGAGCCCAAGGCAGTTGACCCGAGCTCAGAAACTTGCTGCTGTGGGTCTTTTTTTTTTTTTCTTTTGCGCTATGTAGACTTATCCTTAAAGTCCTTTGAACAGTTTGGGAAGAATATGTGGGAAAAGATGTAAAATGTGACTCTAAATGCTATCCCATTAACAATTGGCACTTGGGTAGAATGGTTTGTATCAAATAAGAACTGGCTTAAATCTTCACTCAACTATTCTACTGAATATAAACCAAACATTTGAGCTTAATAAATTTAAGACTTCACAGCAGAAATGTGAAAGATTTGAATGAAGAAATAGGTTGAATGGAGTGGTTATAGAGTTCCTGGTCCCCACAATTACCAGAGAGGCCTAGACTGAAAGTAAGTAATGAGTGTAGGAGGAAGTGAGAGCAGAGAGGTAGGTGAGGGAGGAGTTGTGAAAGCAGTATATGTAAGGGGCTTCCATTATTTTAGAAACAATGAGATTACATGGGAAACTATGGTATGCAGAAAATGTACATTTAAAAAGTGATCTATTACTTTAACAAGTCAGTTCTCTACTGGATTTCCTCACACTCAGTGTTGAATGTGGTTTTTTCCTTTGCAAGGATTAATGGTGGGGAAATATGGGGTAAAGAAACCCTTGCACCAAAAAAAAGTATTTACAAACATCCATTTGAATAAAACCACAGGTTTGGTTTGATGGTATTTGGTTTTCCTCATTCATACAAGCAATTTTTTATTTCTTAGCATGTTTGCACAAAGTCACAGAGAGAGGATTCTGAATACTTGTGAGAATATGTATTTGGATGAGTATTCACACTGGAGCATTCATAGTATCATTTTTAAAGTTCTTTTGGGGTTTGGGAGTTGGTAGATATATGAAATCTTACTACTGTATGTACAGGATGGGACTTATTGTTTAACAATACAGCATGGTAGGGACTGTTCCAAAACCCAAGGCCAAACACCAGGTATTAATGCAGTTAATGAAAAAAGAAGGGTATGACAGTATCTTTTGCAGGTGGACCATGAAACCCTTTGTTCTGGAAGGGATGCAATGAAATAAGCTAGTCAGGAAGTGTCAGAATCCTTTGCAACCACAGCGACATACATCCACACACTGACTTGCTGTAAATTTTACAACAGTTAGGGATTTCCGTTAATGCATCTCTTGCCCCCAGTCATATTTTTATGTCAGGGATCTACACACATAGACAAAATAATATCATCCTTATGGAAAAGAAGAAACAGATTTAATCAAGCTTAGGACATTTTATCTCCTACTCTCTTTCCCTAAACTGCTTCCATCCTGTCCTTGAAGGAATCAAAGCCTCAGTGAGCTTTTCAGGATCTTCTCCTGCTTATAAAGCTTTAGTCATTTAGTTAGGGAGTAGAAACAATTAAGTTCTGAAGGAATTTTGGATTGAAGGATTCCAAAAAAGAATTGGGCAATTTTATGGATAGTGACAATATCAATAGTTACATTAGACTGGATATATTTTAAATGGGATCTAAAGCCTTATTGCTTCAGGGCATAAGCCAACCACTAACTACTTGGAGTTAGGAAGAAGCTTCCTCTATGGGCAGGTATTCCTTAATCAACTATGGGATTTCTTGCTTCCTCTGAGAATCTGTCAGGGACAGGGTGAGACTAGATAGACCACTGATCTAATCCAGTACATCAGTTTCTATGTATTAAATCAATAAATCTGCCCTGATGGAGTCTTTTTCTAATCCCTGAAGGGGAAAAAAAAAAACCAAAACAACCACAACCCCCCCACATCCCGCTTAAAGAGTGAACACTTAATAGTATTCAGTCATTACCAAGTAAATTCCAGGCTTCCTTCTTGGACAATACACTCTGCCAGTTTCTCCTGCCTCACAGCTCATCATCTTCTCTTGCTAATTACTCCATGTCTTTTTCCACATCTTCTCTCTGTGCCAGGAGCAGATTCATAGATTCATAGACTCTAGGACTGGAAGGGACCTCGAGAGTTCATCGAGTCCAGTCCCCTGCCCTCATGGCAGGACCAAATACTGTCTAGACCATCCCTGATAGACATTTATACCCCATTGCAATGCAACAAGCAACCTCATTCTCCTCTTTTAAACGATTCATCTTTGAAGTTGTTTCAAGGGTAACAGCTCAGGCCTGTGAGCATGTTTTTGGTGCCAGTGGAATATTCTTCTCTTCCTTCACTCCAGCCTACACTGCCCTCATCTCTCTTTTGCCTCCATCTCTGATCTTTTGTTCCACTTCCCACAAAATGTAAGTTTTTTCATTCTTCTTACCCCGGATTACCAAGATAGTGGTTTAGGGGTGGGAGGCAACCAGATGGTGGAAGAAGCAGGGCCGGCTCCAGGCACCAGCGTAGCAAGCAGGTGCTTGGGGCAGCCAATGAAGAGGGGGGCGGCACGTCCGGCCATTCGGCGGCAATTCGGTGGCGGGTCCCTTACTCCCTCTCGGAGCGAAGGACCTGCCGCCGAATTGCCGCCATAGAATGAAGCGGGGGTAGAGCTGCTGCTGATCGCGATCACGGCTTTTTTTTT
>NW_020690619.1:0-5018 GCF_002925995.2 Terrapene triunguis
GTAGGTCCAGAGCAGTCTTAGGGGAGGTGAGGGCCCAGTACTCATACCCTGTACTCTGCAAAGCCCAGATCCCCTCCTCTGGTGTACAGCTTATCGCTCCCTCGAGTATCACAGACTCTTTGGCAATGCCCAAAATCCAGTCATCTTTGTTCCCCACCTCCACTTCCCAGTAACATCTCCCTGAGGTGAAGCCCTTATAGCCCAGCACACAGGGAGCAGGGTAAAACCTGTTCTGTGGCACTAAATATCCCGTGTCTTGGTATTTCTGTAACACACTCTCATCTGTGGACACGATGGAACATGGATTTGCCAGGTCTGGATCTGGAGTGGCCTGCACTGCAAGAGGAGAAAGAGAGACAGGAGGAGAGTGTTAAGGTCTGTCCACACTGCAGAGTTAACCCAGGCGATTAGTCAGCTGCTAACCCTGATGCCCTTCCTGTCCAGATGCATAAACATCTCATCTGAGTTCAGGGGTGCTCTCCCCCCAGCACTGGCACAGACTTTGTGGGTGCTCCGGGGCTGAAGCACCCACAGAAAATAAATAGTGGTGTTAAGCACCCACCGGCAGGTCCTGCGGATTAGCTCCTTCCCCTCTCACCACAGCACCCCCCACTCGCCGATGGGCCCCGCCGATCAGTTCCTCCCCCTCCCTTCCAGCGCCTTCCTCCTGCCATGGATCTGTTGTTCAGAGGTGGGCAGGAGATTTGGGGGGGAGGAGTGGGGGCAGGAAGAGGTGGGGGAGGGGGCAGAATGGAGTGGGGCAGGAAGAGATGGGGCTGGGGTGGGGGCTTGTGGGCGGGGCCTGGGGCAGAGCGAGGATCAAGTACTCCCCTGGGAACTGGGGAAGTCGACACTTCTGTGGAGGCTAAACCACTCCAGTGCTCAGAGTCAGAGAGTCTGAGGCCAGAAGGGAACCAAGGTATCTAATCTGACCCCCGTATATCACAGGCCACCAACCCCACCCAGCACCCACCTACCCCAACAACCAACATTAGCCCAAAGCAGGACAGCCTACAGCAGACTGGACTATTTATGTGCCACAGGCAGAGAAGTGGAGGCACCGAGGTACCAGTGCCTGAGGCCCCACAATGCAGGGAAATGATTCAGTGAGATACCCCCAAACAATCCTGGTACGTCACCGCATCCACATGCTGCAGAGGAAGGTGAAAACCCTCCCCCGCATCGTCACTGCCAGCCTGACCTGAGGGAAAATAGCCCTCCAGTGCCTTCCCACAATTCCCCTGTGAAAGACAGACCGGGTACCCCATGAATCACAGGGAAAGAAACACAGAATAGCTCAGCTTACGGTGGCACCATCAGCCATGGGATGTGCTCCCAGAAGTCCTAGAGACTCAGCAGCACCAGTGAGGACACAGTAAGTGAGGTCAGGCTCAGCAGCATGGCTCCTTGCGCCCAGCCCAGGCTAACCTGGGTGCCGATCCCCAGGGTTCACTCTGCAGTGCAGACAGACCCTTCAAGGCAGAGCTCAGCCCTGGGGGAGGCTAGGACCATTTCTCACACTCCCCAGTAGCCCGGGCTGGCTGGGGTGGGCCCTGAGTGTCAGTCCTGGGGAGCTGCCTGTTGGCTGAAGCTGAACAGGAAATTCCCTGGCGTTCCCGCCAGGCATCTAAGAGGTACTGTTGGGGGGCAGGGGCGTGTGACAAACTGGGATTTTTTTTTGGAATTTTTTTATGAAGCCTATTTGTGCCTCAGTTTCCCTATATGCAGTGTTGTTACCCAGTGGGTGAAAAGGGAGTGTTTGCTCTCGGGGCAGGCTAAGCTGCCCACATCGTTGTCTGGGGCCTGAGGTCCTCAGAAGACAATGGCAAGTCCAATTGCCTGGACATAGAAACAGCAACCAGCACCCCGGAGAGCTACGGACTTCCCCACCTCTGCAGCTGAGCTGCATCGCCCCAGCTCGGGAACAAAGGACTAGAGGTGGGGGAGGGGTGAAGCGGAAGTTACGTGTTGGCTGCAGGAAGCAGTGGGGAGCAGAGGAGCTGACTTCCTGGGAGCTGCTTGACCCACGCTCCGCCCCAGGCCCCACGCTCACTCCACCCCCACTCCTCTTCCTGCCTCTGCTCCTCTCCCCCCACCCAACCCCCTACCCACCACTGAACAGTTCATCGCGGTCGATAGGAGGTGCTGGGAGGGAGGGGACGGAGCTGATTGGCCGGGCTGCCGGCAGGTGGGAGGGGAAGAAGGGCAGGACCTGATCCACAGGGCTGACAGTGGGTGCTGAGCACCCACTATTTTTTTTCTGTGGGTGCTTTAGCACCGGAGCACCTACAGAATCGGCTATGGTGCGGCACACCTGGGAGTCTGAGAAAGCAGATCAGATGGACAGGGAGACAGAGCTTAAACAATAGGGTTTGCACAGCAGGGCTGGGCACCGGCTACCCCGAATGGACTACCACAGGGATGTGTAACAGTCTTCCAATGCACTACACTCATTTTGGGGAGGGAACATGGTCTAGAGGTTAGAAGCCAGGACTCCTGGGCTCTATTCCTCACTCTGCTACTGACTTGCTGTGTGACCTCAGGCACGTCCCTTCCTCTCACTGCATTCCAGCTTCCCTTTTTGTCAAATGGGCATAAAAGATGCCAGGAATTCAGATGCTGTTGCTGGGGGCCATAAAAGGACACAGGTAGGTAACTATGAGATCAGAAGAGACCCCCTTCCCAGGCCTCCAGTGGTGCTCATGGGACAAGGAGGGGGACACAACACGGTTGTGAGTGTGGTGTTCAGTAATCCTGCTGGGAGCATGGTGCTTGAATTAAACCCTATTTATCCACGGTTCTGTATCACAGAGCTTCTGCCATGCTCCTCCTTCCTGTCTGGGAAGCCAAACCACTTAAAGGTACAGTTCCCAGTACCACAGGGAGCACCAACCCCCAGGGAGAGAGAATGCTCCTTGAACTGATGGACCTATCTTCCATGAATTTATCCATCAATGGTTATTAGTATCCTGTCTTCCGACAGTGGCCAACGCCAGGTGCCCCAGAGGGAATGAACAGAAGAGGTAATCATCCAGTGATCCAGCCCCTGTTGACCATTCCCAGCTTCTGGCAAACAGAGGCAAGGGATACCATCCCTGCCCATCCTGGCTAACAGCCATTCATGGACCTATCCTCCATGAATTTATTTAGTTAAAAAAAAAAGTCTGTTACAGTCTTGGCCTTCACAACATCCTCTGGCAAGGAGTTCCACACATTGACTGTGTGTTGTGTGAAGAAATACTTCCTTTTGTTTGTTTTAAACCTGCCGCTTATTAATTTCATTTGGTGACTCCTAGTAATTATGTTACGAGAAGGAGTAAATAACATTTCCTTATTTACTTTCTCCACACCTGTCATGATTTTATAGACCTCTGTCATATCTCACCTTAGTCATCTCTTTTCCAAGCTGAAAAGTCCTAGTCTTATTAATCTCTCCTCATATGGCAGCTGTTCCATACCCCTAATCGTTTTTGTTGCCCTTTTCTGAACCTTTTCCAATATATCTTTTTTGAGATGGGGCAGCCACATCTGCATGCAGTATTCAAGATGTAGGTGTACCATGGATTTATAGAGAGGCAATATGATATTTTCTGTCTTATTATCTATCCCTTTCCTAATGATTCCCAACATTCTGTTTGTTTTGAATGCCACTGCAGTCCTGATTCTCTGCCTGGTTCAGTACTGGCCTTAGCACAGTCTCCCCACAAGGGACCTTCCACCAGCTGAGGATGGATGCAGCCCAGTACATGAGTCCATGCTCCTGACACTAGGGGAGGAGGGAAGTATATCATAGGAGCTGGTGGGAGATGCTTCCTTAACTTTTTATTTCCCAGTTTTCAGAGGTTGAAATATGGGTTCCTTTCACGTTCTGGTAGAGTACAAGGCACTGATGGTCAACCTGCACTCTGTGTTAATGACGTTTTCCAGCAGTGAAGCTTGTCTTGCATATAAAAAATAAAAATAGAGGAAATTTCTAGTCCTTATAATTACTGAGAGAAGAGCAAAATGTGACCTGAGTGTGCCCTAAAGGATGATTATTGGACCTAAAAAATGTACCCGACTTTCCAGTTGTAAATAGTATGTGCACGTTCATACATCACAAAAGGGGAATGGGCAACGGGATGAATCTCTGGATAATTCCCTGTTCTGTTCATTCCCTCTGGATCACCTGGCATTGGTCACTGTTGGAAGACAGGATACTGGGCTAGATGGACAATTGGTCTCACCCTGTATGGCCGTTCTTATGGTATAATGATTCCTTGTAACCTTGGGATGCTTGACTCTGTATTGGTGGGAACCTCTTGTTTGAATTCAGAAGCTTCTTCTAAAAAATGAATACTGAGATTTTAATTAATAATTGTTGTAGGATAATAACCTCATGAAAACTTACCCTCTTTCTCTGCCTTTGAAATCAGAAAGTTCAGTTGATAGGGCAGGGTCTCTAGGGAAAGAAAAGATCAGAGGAGAGGTGATTTCCTCCTTTTTTGCAGGAAAATAGCCTCATGAAAATGGGGCTGGATTCACAAAGAAACTTAGGCAAGGTGACGCTTAGCATCACAACACCCAAAGTTTAGGCACCTAGAAAGTCACTGTGAGTCACAAAGCAGGAGTCAGGCACCCAGGCAATCTGTACCATGAACGGAGAGAGAGATGCGCCTTGGAATGAGATTCATAAAAGACAGCATGCTAGGTGACTCCCTGCTGTGGGAAATGCCAAGTGGCCCCGGCCATCTCAGGGAGTTCGGCAACTGAGTCTGGGCAGCACTGTAGGTGCCACCCTTGGCGTGGGATTCTCAGCTGCGAGCCCTCTCTTAGTGTCCGGCACCTGGGCCATTATTTTGGGCAAGAAGCCTGCGGGGGTGGAGAAAACCCACCTTGCTCATAACTTTTACCCCAGTGGTTGGAGCACTCAGCTGGCCTTTGGGAAACCCCTGGTTCAAGTTAACCCTGTGCCACAGAGGGAGCAGGGATCTGAAATGGACCTCTCAAGGAGTGCCCTAACCTCTGGGCTGTAGGAT
>NW_020690620.1:0-1253 GCF_002925995.2 Terrapene triunguis
AAAATGATAAAATCAAAAGTGATGAGAATCCACTCAGGTAATGATTTTAAAACAGAAACCACAGATCTGAGAAGACACATTAAACTTAATTGCTCAGTCACTTTGGGTGTCCTCACATTCTGGTCTTCATCTGCTCATTGTCAATTTAGAAGTAAGCTCCTTCAGTCAGGGACCTATTCTCCTTTTTTGTCTATAACCTACTTTGAATGCTATAAAAATGGTGAGTAATAAAAGGAACAAAATTGACAAAACAAAATTCTTATGATGTCTCTGAACCAGCACTTTTAGTCCACCAGGTCATGTCTGAAGTGTTGCTGTAGCCATGTTGGTCTCAGGATATTAGAGAGACAAGGTGGGAGAGGTAATATCTTTTATTAGACCAACTTCTGCAGGTAAGAGAGAAGCTTTCAAGCTTCACAGAGCTCTTCCTTGGGTCTTGGAAATGTACTCAGATTATCACAGCTAAATACAAGATCAAACAGATAGGTTAGCATAAATAGTTAGCTCATATTCTAAGGGACCATTCAAGGTGAAGTGGCCAGGTCAGAAATTTAAAGTGTGACGAAACAAAGGATTCAGTGACCAATATAAAAATTCTCCATATCTTTTTGGAGTTTCATTCTCTGCCCTGGAGTTAACATGGGTGCCAGGTTTTTATAATTTTTGGTGGTACCCAGAATGGGTCCAAGCAGAGTCGTTCCATCCATAGGATGGACCAAGGCAACCACCCCGGGCCCCATGCTTAGGGGGGCCCTTTGCTTCAGGGGGACGCAGGGTCTAGGGTGGCCTGGGAGACTAGCGGGGGGGGGGGCACCAGCCCGCCCCATTTTGCCCCGCCCCACCGACTCCCAGTGTTGCTCGGGGGAGGGGGCGGAAAGCGGAAAGAGGTGGGGCAGGGGCTTGGAGGCAGAACAGGGGCAGGAAGAGGCAGGGTGGGGTCGGGTCACTCGCTGTTGCCAGAGCCAGGCCCCCTGCTAACCCCCCAGGCCACCCTGGACCCTGCATCCCCCTGAAGCACGGGGCCCAGGGCGGTTGCCCTGGTCCGCCCTATGGAGGGGATGGCTCTGAAAATATAAGCCCAAACATTGGTGGAGCCGGGCCCACATTCCTGAATATTGGTGGAGCACGGGCACCACGGACCCGAATGCCATGGGCAGTGCACAGAAATTACACAAGTCATCCCCCCTATGTTGCCTCCCACCTCTTTTAATTTCAGCAGCACAAAAGGACATAGGTGCTGGAATGAGGGTTGC
>NW_020690621.1:0-3628 GCF_002925995.2 Terrapene triunguis
CAGCTCCAGATGCCTCACAGCACAGCCCAAGTGGGAAAACTGACCTCAACGCACAGAGTGCCTGGATGCACAGAGCGCTTGGCGTCACTACTTGCTCCCCTGAACATTCCTCTGTGATCCCCTGGGGGCTCTGGCCAGCCCGAGCGCTCATTGATTCGGGGGAGGAGGGGAGAGAGAGGGGCGTGTGCTGGCCCTGCATGGTGGGGTTTAGGGATGGAGCTGGGCCAAATGGAAGACAGAAACCTGCCTGGCCATGCATCCCCGCTGCAACATATCCAGTAGGGAGGCAATGCCCCCCATACTCCTCCTCTGCCCATGCAGAGGGGACAGATGCCCCGCGCCCCCCAAATGGCACCCCTGCCTCCCACCCCCAATAGTTCTGTCCTCACTCTCCACCAGTCCAGTTCCCACCTCACCCCAATTCTGCCCCACCTCACACCAGTTCTGCCCCCCAGTTCAGCCCCCCTCTCCCCCTCACGTCTGCTTCTCCTGAGGCTTTTCTACACCTCCCAACTGTGGGAGGCTGGAGCGGGGTCCCTACTCCCCTTTCAGGCTCCTCCCTCAGCCAGTGGCTGCAGGAGGGTGGGGGAGAGACAGAGAAGCCAACCCATTGCTCACAGGAGCAGAGTGGGGAGGAGAAGGAGATTGAGCTCTGATTGGCGGAGGAGGCAGGGCAGTGAGGCAGAGGGCCAATCAGAAGACGGCTTCCCCCTCTTCCTTCCCCCTTCCCCACTTCCACTCCCACTCTGCATGTAGTCTTTCAAAAAATTTCATGGCACACCTGTTCGGGCCTGATGGCACACCAATGTGCCGTGGCACACCACTTGGGAAACACTGACTTATTGCCTATTACAGGTGTTCTTTAGTCCAGGAGTGTGTGTGCGCCTGTGTGCGCTTCCAAGGTGAAATATATTTTACACAAAAACTGGTCCTTTAGTGGTGCTGTGAACTAAGCCAGATCCTTACCAGCTTTAAACCCATTTCCTCTGTGCTTGTTTGGTTTCAGTGAACAATGACAAGTCTCAGATATGGGATGTCTTGGTTCAGCAATTCCCTGGGAGTTTTGCCTTATTTCAAGCCATTGAGTGGGTGGAAGAATACTGGAAATAGGAATCTGAGTATGCTCTTGGGACTACATCCTATCTTTGAATCAAAAACATTACGACATGGGAAAATATTATGGGCCAGATTTTTAAATGGTCCTCATCTCAGCCAGATTTTTGCTCTCTATCTTGAACCTACAATTGATTGCAGGTGCAAATGATAGGATTGAAAAGTCAGAGATCTAAACCTGATCATGTGAGGGTGGGCACAGAATTTGAGGCCTGCTTTAAAAATGTGGCCCTATATGTATTTCTGCAGAAATTAAACAATGAGGGCCTGATCCAAAGCCCACTGAAGTCAATGGGAATACGTAGTCTTAAAACACCAAAGTAGTAGTAGATGCAATTACAAAACAAATCAGACACAGATTATCACTTTGTACACTTGTTAAACAAATAAAATGAAAACAGCATTTTAATAAACTTCCCTACTAAGCTAATTCCTATTTCACATTCTTTACAGTCATTAGAATAGTAATGGTGCCAGTTTGGCCAGACAGCAAGTCTGCCATAGAAATATTTTCAAAACAAAATTATATTTCCTTTGTCAATACATTCTCTTCAGACTGCAGCTGCAGGTCACGTTTCTGAGTGTGCTGTTAAATTTAATATTATTCTGGGGGCAATAAAGTCTAATATACAGTGAGAATGATTTAATTCTTAAAGTCTTTAGTAAACTTTCAACAACGTGTTGTGCCATCTTGTTTTTGAACATGCAGATGGTGTTTTGGGGTTTTGTTTTTATTAACTGTAGAGAAAACAAAACCCCACAAAAAATTAAGCATGAACAGAACATTCAAATAGTTTAGGCTGCATATTGGATTCTGCTGTATGGTTCAATAATGATTTCATGGCAGTATGCCTGTGTATTCTGTTCCCCTTTCCTTTCTTTTTAAAAAGTCTGTTTTATCAATAGGAAACTTTTTAAAGTTAGTCACTGCATCTGCAGGTGCCACGATAAGCCAGGGGCCAGATTTTGATTTTGGTCATCCAGGGGCAAATCCTGATTAATTTAATTTTAGTCAATGGAGATATTCTTGAGTTACACAAATGGTAACAGTCAGAATCCAGCCCAATGTTTAGCTTTCCGTCTGCTGATTCTATAAACAATGTAACATGTATGCTGTCAAGAGCCCTGCTGATGTTAGCAGATGGTTCTGAAACACAGGTAAAGATCGCTGAATATGATAAAATTAGCTGTTATATCTGTTGCTAGTAACAGTGCTATGGAGTTGATTTTTAAACAAAAAAGCTGTTAATCTTCCCTCCATTCAAAGCACAAAGGAAAAATGCATGGTAATTAGGAAGAGACAAAAGATAACATTCACCAAGGTGTGATGGGCCTCATAAACCCCTGCTTTCCGCTTGGGGGGAAAAAGAATAAGCAGGGGTGGGCTGTACTAGGAGGCTCCACTCTCTTTCTAAATAGGGGGGTGAGTGGGAACAGGTTTATGCATAATTATAGGTACAGGTGCTAGCCTAACACTTTGCTTTTTTGCAGGGGGAGAGCATGGGTGGTGGTGGAACCCCCCCTTCAACGAGGCTAGCCCCTGGCTCTGCCCTTTCTGCCCGCGCGCCCCGCCCCCCCATGGCTGGAGCCACGATCCCCTCCCCCAACCTGCAGAAGCCCCGAGTGCTTCCCCCCCTCAGCCAGAGGAGCCCCAGGCTAGCCGGAGGCCTGAGCGCCTCCCTGCCCCCACGGAGGTGCCCCAGGTCAACCGCAACGGTGCCTCCCCTCCCCAGACCCCAAGCCGCCTCAGGGGAAAACCTCTTATCTGGAAGAAGCTTTTGATATACCCCATGCAGGTTCCGGGGTGGATGAGGAGGCGGTATTTGCTACTCAGCTTCCTGGAATCCAGGGAGATTACTAATGAACACGGGAAGCTGAATAGTACATAGCACCTCCTCAGTCCCCCCATCCCCGCCCGTTCCGGGGGCCAGAGCCAGCCCCAACCCAGCCCCGTTCCGGTAAGTCCCTATTTCTACTTTCACCCCTGATCCTCTCCATTGTCTTGCCCAGGATCAATGTCAGACTGACAGGCCTATAATTATCCAGATGATCCTGTTTACCCTTTTTAAATATTGGCACAACATTGGCTTTCTTCCAGTCTTCAGGAAGTTTCCCGGTGTTTCAAGACCTGTACTGCAAATGAACATTAAGGGTCCAGCAAGGCCCTCAGCTAAAAGAAAAGAGTTCTTAAACAATTCCCAATTATCATTCAAATTTTTCTGCTTAAATTCTTCCTCCCAGCTGATTTGACTCATAATTGTTTTCAGCATTATAAAATTGGCCAAATGTTTGCCAAAAACTAAACCCTCCTCTCCTGGAGTTACATACAATTCCTGGCCTACAGTGCTATATAAACATTCACAAACATAATACAGTATGTTCCCCCCAAAATACTGCATGTGATTGCAACTTCTGTTACAATGTCTACACTGCAATTGGATGTGTGATTACAGAATGTGTAGACATATCCAAGCTAGATTTAATCTAGGTAGCATGTGTACCAACAGCAGTGAAG
>NW_020690622.1:0-1938 GCF_002925995.2 Terrapene triunguis
TGTGTGCTTTTATTTGTAGAACAAAAAACGATCATTAAGATTTTTTTTTTAATAGAGCTTTTATCCAAAGCGCTTTACAATATAGTTAGCTAACGGTACAAACAACATTTGGAAAGATCATTAAGTGGTCTGCTGAGACCCTCAGCAATTTTCAAGTTCTCCACAAAAAGAAAAAAAGTTTGAGAACCATATTTTTAGGAATTATAAAAGAATCCTCTAAGTCACCTAAAAGAGTCATTGAATCATATATCAGGGGGTAGCCGTGTTAGTCTGTATCTACAAAAACAACAAGGAGTCTGGTGGCACCTTAAAGACTAACAGATTTATTTGGGCATAAGCTTTCGTGGGTGAAAACCTCACTTCTTCAGATGCATAGAGTGAAAGTTACAGATGCAGGCATTATATACTGACACATGGAGAGCAGGGAGTTACTTCGCAAGTGGAGAACCAGTGTTGACAGGGCCAATTCAATCAGGGTGGATGTAGTCCACTCCCAATAATGGATGAGGTGGTGTCAATTCCAGGAGAGGAAAAGCTGCTTCTGTAATGAGCCAGCCACTCCCAGTCCCTATTCAAGCCCAGATTAATGGTGTTAAATTTGCAAATGAATTTTAGTTCTGCTGTTTCTCTTTGAAGTCTTTCTCTGAAGTTTTTTTGTTCAAGGATAGTGACTTTTAAATCTGTAATAGAATGACCAGGGAGATTGAAGTGTTCACTTACTGGCTCATGTATGTTACCATTCCTGATGTCCGATTTGTGTCCATTTATTCTTTTGCGGAGGGACTGTCCGGGTTGGCCAATGTGCATGGCAGAGGGGCATTGCTGGCACATGATGGCATATAACATTAGTGGATGTGCAGGTGAATGAGCCCTTGATGGTGTGGCTGATGTGGTTGGGTCCTCTGATGGTGTCGCCAGAGTAGATATGGGGAGAGGCAACGAGGTTTGCTACAGGGATTGGTTCCTGGGTTGGTGTTTCTGTGGTGCGATGTGTAGTTGCTGGTGAGTATTTGCTTCAGGTTGGGGGCTTGTCTGTAAGCAAGGACTGGCCTGCCTCCCAAGGTCTGTGAGAGTGAGGGATCATTTTCCAGGATACGTTGTAGATCGTGGATAATGCACTGGAGAGGTGTTAGCTGGGGGCTGTATGTGATGGCCAGTGGTGTTCTGTTATTGTCCTTGTTGGGCCTGTCCTGTAGTAGGTGATTTCTGGGTACCCATCTTGCTCTGTCAATCTGTTTCCTCACTTCCCCAGGTGGGTATTGTAGTTTTACGAATGCTTGATAAAGATCTTGTAGGTGTTTGTCTCTGTCTGAGGGGTTGGAGCAAATTCGGTTGTATCTTAGGGCTTGGCTGTAGACAATGGATCGTGTGATGTGTCTTGGATGGAAGCTGGAGGCATGTAGGTATGTATAGCGGTCAGTAGGTTTCCAGTATAGGGTGGTGTTTATGTGACCATCACTTATTTGCACTGTAGTGTCCAGGAAGTGGATCTCTTGTGTAGACTGGTCCAGGCTGAGGTTGATGGTGGGGTGGAAATTGTTGAAGTCCAGGTGGAATTCTTCAAGGGCCTCCTTTCCGTGGGTCCATATGATGAAGATGTCATCAATGTAGCGCAAGTAGAGGAGGGGCACTAGGGGACGAGAGTTGCCTGGCAGCCTCCTGTTCATAATCCGACCTGTGTTCATGTAGATTTGTTCCCGTACTGTAGCTGGGAATTTCTTGAGCAGATGGTGTAGTTTCTTTTGGTATTCCTCAGTGGTATCAGAGGATAGATCCCCAGAGCCCACATCCCCTCCTGTACCACAACCCCAATTTTGTGAGTATTCATGGCCCGCCATATAATTTCTATTCCCCGATGTGGCCCTGGGGTGTAGGCGGTTGCTCTGGGCTAGGATCAAGGGGTTTGGAGAGTGGGAGGGGGATCACAGCTGGGGCAGG
>NW_020690623.1:0-4956 GCF_002925995.2 Terrapene triunguis
GGCGCTCTTTTTTGCCTGTGGCAGCAAAAAAGTTAGAGCCGGCCCTGCTCCCAATGCATTCCCCAGGCCAGGTAACAGGCCACAGAGATGAGACTTACTTTCAATCAACAAAGGCCTGGGCTCCACTAGAAAATTAGGTCAGCTTAGTTATATCAGTCAAGGGTGTGAAAAATCCACCCCCCTAAGCGACACAGTTAAGCTGACTAAGTCCCTGTGTAGACAGCGCTAGGTCGACAGCAGAAATCGTCCGTTGACCTAGCTACCGCCTCTCGGGGAGAACCCCTCCCATCGGTGTCGGTGGTGTCTACACTGGAGCACTGCAGCTGTCCTGCTGTAGCATTTCAAGGGTAGACAAGCCCTAACAAAACAGTGACCTGGATCAGAAAGGCTGTTTCCCACTTCCGTCCTCTGGAGCTAGCCAGTCCTCTTGATCAGGTGGAACTGGTGCCTCGCCTCCCAGTCCCAACCCCTGCGCCCTCCCCTTTAGAACCTAACCCTGGAAAGTCTTGCGCTGCAGAGGTGGCTTTCCAGAGAATGATGTCAGCCTACAATGGGAATCGTGGCAAGATCTAAACAATGAGCCAAAGAAGCCAAATTGGCCGAGGACACAAAGCGGATGGCTCAGCCCCGGCAGGTCTGGACTGTGGTTCTGCTCGACCTGCAGCAGCCTTGCATGCTCACTCACCCGACGTTGCACAGGGGAAACGAGGCCTCTGAAAAATCGTGGACGGCGCAGAGAGGCAGCTGGATGGCGTCTGGGAAGAGCAGCTTGTGGCGTGGAAGCGTGGCCCGCAGGGCAACAGAGAACTCACCCTCAGGCTTTTCAAAGCAGATGCTGTCTTCATACTCCTTCTGCACAAAGAATAAGGCGAGAGAGAGCTGGGCAGTGAGACAGGGGGGCTCTTTCCCTGGCCTCTCACTCTCCCCTGGGCACAGGAGATTCTGTCATTCCAGCACCTTAGGAAGAGAGTTGGTGATGGAGCGTGCCCGCTGGAGGGTAGGACGTGAGAGGTGCTAGGGACTGGCAATCACTGTCTCATGGAAGTGAATCATGCAGCCCCAGAGAGCACAGCGTTCGAATTACCAGACACATTCATTTAACCTTTGTTTGTTTCCCGGCAGTTTTCTTTTTTCAACCTCTTTAAGACCCTGATCCAGCAAAACACGTTTGCATGTACTTAATTTCAGCCTGCGAGACCTCCCCTTGCTTCAGTGGGGCTCCGCAAGCACAAGCAGTTATGCATGTGACTAAGTGCTTTGCTGGACTGGGGCCTAACTACATTTCATGAGGGTGGAAGGTGCCAGATTGAGTGTTGCAGACTGATGGCCTCTCTTTATCCAGTGAACAGTTACAGTACAGGGAACAGCAAGGCACACATCTTCCACACACCACAACCCCAATGAGCCACACTCGTGCCTTGGAACTAATACTTGTGTAGGCAAGATGGCACCCCATCTCTATGGCCCAGTCAATCCTTGGTGTCTCTGCCAGCAGGCGGACAATTGCACGGGTGGCACGGTGTGATGTGGACCCCTGTCTGCCTGAAAGTGGAACGAGACCATCAACTCATTTCACACAGGCCACTGAATCAGAAGCGGAAGGTAACACCACTGACATAGTCCGGACTCAAACACAGACCTCTAGGCGAAATGTTCCATATCCCCTTCCCAAATGTCTGAGCCAGCCAATCCACCAAACTCAGGCCAGGGTGGAACCAATGCCCTCAGGGTGAAAGGCTTCTTACCGTTTTTCTGAGCCCCCACAGTTTACAAGTTCACAGTACATAGAATTATATAAAGCAGCTGTGCACCTTGGCCACGTTATAGGTACTGTGGGAAGCAGCACTTTGAATCCCTGACTTTTGTTTGCTCACATATCTTTTTTCATTTGACATGCACTCCACACACACACCGCCCCGTCACCATCTTTCTAGTCCCAGCGCATGGACAATACACATAAAAGCACACAATAATAATCAAGATTAACACACTACCAAAAATGACACTAAATGAATTCCCCAGTCGAGGAGCTTCTTGCCACTCAACCTGTCCTGCAGTCAATCGATAGCCCATGCACTGTGCCCAGAAGGTCAGTGGACTCAGGCTTTGTCGGGCCAAGGGGGAAAGTGAGTTTCAGAATCAAGGGCTCTTCACTAAACCCCCCCAGTTCCAGGCCCCATATTGACAATAAGGGACTGTCAACTCAAGCATCACTGAGATGAGAAGGGAGAGCCAATGTGTAAGATACAGAGAACGTACCCTGTGGAAACCGCGTGTTGGCAAACTCTGCAGAGAAGCCATGCTCCCTCCATAGGAGGTCCTGTCAGGGCAGGACTGAGGCATACTAGCATGGGGTGTAAAGTTACCCTGCTGCTGCCCATGCTGCACCCATTCTGTGGATGGACAGAAGCTGTTGGTCTCCAGGGCTGCCACTTCAGCACCTTCCCCCAGTCATGTATTTGCTCAAGAAATTAAAAAAAAATTAAAAAAACCCAAAGGACGTCTGAGAAAGAGATCTGCTGACCCCCACGGCCCATTCCCTCTCTTCCCGGAGTCTCGCCTGAACGCAGATGTGATATAAGCAGCAGAAAGGGCTGTGGGAGGTACTGTTTTACCTTTTCCAGGGGGCGGAAAATGATGGGAAGAGTTAAGGACATCCCAGGGCTCAGGACAATCGGCTGTGGGAAAACAGTGATGAAAAATCTTGTGGCAGGAGGTCTAGAAAAACAAATCAAAACAAGAGAGACATCAGAGAAGATTATGTCAGCACCTGGTCAATTACCCCAACCTTGATAACTTTTACCCTTTCGAATCACCCTCCTCCCCCTCACCTCCCCCCGGCAGGTAGGGAAGCAGTATTACCCCATTCAACAGGGCACGGAGATGCTAAGGACAGTGTCCCCAAAACCAGCCTCTAATTTCAGGTGTCCAGATTGAAAAACCTTGGACCTCATCCTCAGAAATCCTGGGCACCCAAACTCCAACCGAAGGCAGCAGGAGCTGCAGTTGCTCAGCATCCCTGAAAAAAATCAGGCCTCGGGTGTCTTAAGATGAGCATCCAAATACTTAAGGAACCCAAAATTAAAGGCCACTTTCAAAACTTTGCATCCAAGGTCACCTAGCAAATCAGCAGCAGAAGCAGAAACAAAACCCTGGTGTTCTGACAATTCCGATCTCTCAGCACCAGACCCCTTTCCTTCCCTGAATCATATTTTTACACTGCCCGCACCCAGGCAACCCAGCATGACTTATAAAGCTGCAAAGGGCAGAAATGTGACAGTCAGAGCTGAGATGTTCACAAGGGATGCAGGAGTACCCTAGTGGGCTTACCAGATGCACTGGTTCCAGGCCACACCAGCAACAACCTAATACACATCCTGCCTGAATTTCTATCCCCACTAGAAGCTGATTCTCATTGGGGTTAGAAACAGCTCAAGGGCAGAAGTATTATTTTAAAGAAAAAAGCCATTTCACTTGAAAAACTATTGCCAGGAACAACGCTTTCTGTACCCAAGATGGCACGTTTCAGATGGGGCATGTCCTGAAGCAAAGAGCACAGCCCTGCCCTGTGATTCGGAGTGCACATTCTCCACCCCACAGCAAATGGGAGGGGGGAGAAGGGGCAGAAGGGACCCATGGAAGGGTCCATGAGGGTATCAGCGTGATAGGAGGGATGGGGATGGATTGTTCCCACTAGTGAGGAGGATCTCCCCTCCCCCCACCTACCTGTAACTCAGCTTCTGGGTTTTCACGTGAACATTTTTCAAGGATAAATGTTTGGTAAACTCCTTTCCCAGCTCCCAGCCATGCCAGTGGAGAGCCTCTGTCACTTCCGTGCCCCAGAAAGTGCCTTTCTTCTCCTTGGCCTTCCTCGCAGAGCGTTCGGGGGGCCTCAGGGGGGACATTGGCTCTTCCTGAAGGACGAGGGAGAAGTCACTCATACTGGTCACCTGCCTGTGCTGGGATCTCCAACTGCCACAAGGGGGGCGAGGTCCATCCTTCCTACAGCGTAGCCCCAAGGGCTGCTGGACGGCTTTCGTCACCCTCCTTCACGACAACGCGGTGGCCTCCCCCCCAACCCACAGAAGTTATAGGGCGCCATGAAACAGGCAAGTAGCACTGAGAATGTCCCTGAAGGCCCCTTGCTTTAGCCACTCACCTGCCTGATGCTGCTGCACCCAAGTCTCCGGCCGGAGTCGGCGCTTGGCAGCCCCCTGGGCATCTGAGCGAGCATCGGGCACCTGGAACAAACGGGGGCAGGTCGCTCCTGTGTCCTGAGGGAACGTCCCTGGCCCGGGAGATGGGCTAAACGGTGTAGTCCAGCTCCAACCTGCCAAGCCCCATTCAAGCCACTGCTCAGGGCCAGGCTGTTCCCTCATACTCGCTCCAGTCTGGCCAGGGGGCCCCCCAGGCTCCCACCCTCGACACCCGCCGACCTGGGAGAGGGAACAGGTCTCCCCTCGTGGGTCATGGTCAGGGCCCAGGCAGCCTGCAGGGGGCCCAGTGCTCGGGGCTTTGGGTAGGTGCTACCAAAACAGTGGGGTCCTGGGGTGTGAGTTCCTGGGGTGGGCTCCCCGGGGGGCGGGGATCAGTGGGGTCCCAGGGCGGGGGGGTGGCTGAGGGGGGGGGGGGGGGGGGTACCTCAGGAGGGGGGAGGGGCGGGGATTCAGCGCCGCGGGGCCCCGCACTCCGCCATCTTGCCGTCTCTATGGAAACTGGACGCGGCGGCGGCATCGCCCCGAGCAACGACGGCGGCCGGGCGGGACCCGGGGAGCAGGAGGCGAATCGCGCCGCGGCAGGAGCAGCCGCCAGGGGGCAGCGCCGAGACTCCCCCTCCCCCACTGTGGGGGGCGGGGCTCGGGGGAGGGGCTGAGGGAGTTAGGGGCTGGGGGGGTGAAGTAGTGGGGGAGGGGCTAGGGAAGGTGGGGGGGACAGAGGGAGTTGGGAGCTGGGGGG
>NW_020690624.1:0-7716 GCF_002925995.2 Terrapene triunguis
TTTAAAAATATATTCAAGAGAAGGCAGGGTAAGCTCTCACCTGAAGGGGGAATAGAACTAGAGGGAGCCCCAACCTCACCTTTTGTTCGTGAGATCACCCCTTTTAAGCAAATCCTTCGAAAATTTGGGCCCAGTCCTTGGACTGAACAAGCCCTAGCTAATGTCTGCACCATTTCAGACTTAGAGGATGCATTGGCTCAGTATCTCCTCATATACAAACCCTCTAGTGCTGCCAAAAGAGATGCAGCAGCAATGTGGTTGTTGGGGGAGGCATGTAATGATTGTTACCTCCGCTTAGCTTCCTGTAAAGAGGAAAAGGCATCTCTACGGGAAAAGCTAAACCAAACGGAAAAGGGAGCAGACAATTGGGAGGTACTGGCTATGAATACTCAGAGCCAGCTAGAAATAGTAAAAGAGACACTCTGGGAATGCAGAAAGAGAAAGAAAGGTTCAGAGTGGTCGCCGTGTTCGTCTGTATCAGCAAAACCAACGAGGAGTCCTTGTGGCACCTTAGAGACTAACCAATTTATTTGGACATAAGCTTTCGTGGGCTAGAACCCACTTCATCAGATGCAAGGAGTGGAAAATACAGTAGCAGGTATATTTGTACATAGTACATGAAAAGATGGGAGTTGCCTTACCAGGTGGGGGGTAAGTCTAACAAGACAATTCAATTAACAGTAGAATACCAAAGGAGGGAAAAAATCATTTTTGTAGTGGTAATGATGGTGGCCCATTTCAAACCGTTGACAAGAAGGTGTGAGTAACGGTAGGGGGAAATGAGTATGGTAAAATTAGGTTTTGTAATGACCCAACCACTCCCAGTCTTTATTCAGGCCTAATCTGATGGTGTCCAGTTTGCAAATTAATTCCAGTTCTGAAGTTTCCCGCTGGAGTCTGTTTCTGAAGTTTTTCTGTTGAAGAATGGCCACTTTTAAGTCTGTTATTGAGTGACCAGGGAGGTTGAAGTGTTCACCGACTGGTTTTTGAGTGTTATGATTCCTGATGGCAGATTTGTGTCCATTTATTCTTTTGCGTAGAGACTGTCCGGTTTGGCCAATGTACACGGCAGAGGGGCATTGCTGGCACATGATGGCATATATCACATTGGTAGATGTGCAGGTGAACAAGCCCTGGCAGATCAGGCTGAAGCCTCGGAGAGAACTGAAAAAGAGAATCATGTGTTCCAAGGCATCGTAAAAAAAATAAAATAATTAACCTTGGAGCAGGGCAGAGCACCTCCAAATCATAGTTGTGGCCAATCACTAATTGAGAGCTTGAGACAGAAGTTGGGCTTTGCCCCTCAGCTGGTTGCAGCCATTACAGCGGGTGAAGGCGGAGAAGGTCGTATGTACGGCACCCCCAACCACGAGGAGAGCACCCCGTGGGGTGATTACGAAGAGGAAAGGGACCAGGAGGGGTGGGGGCTAGTTGAGGAGCCCACCCTCCTTGCTAAATGGTTAGTGGGACAAAGCCTGTGCCCAGGGGAAGGGGCGGTTCAGTGAGGAAAGCAGGATCGGGCCCAAACAAGCAGGCAGGCAACAGATACAGAGATTGGAAAACAGGTTGGGAGCCCTGAGGGGCATATTAACAGGAGTAAGGCGAGGATTAAGCCCAGGCCCGGGGATTCAGATCCAGGGGACAATACTTGGAATGGTGATATCTGAGCTAACGAAGGGGTCATTTGGGAGATAAACAAGTGATTTAAGAAAAAAAGAGCGAGAAGTTAATTCCCTCCAGCCTCTGCAGAGTTAAGCAGTTGAACATAAAATGTTAAAAAGGAAAGTGTTATAGGAAGAGAATTCTTGGTTTCTTTGCTGCCATTCTGAAGGGAAAATGGGCCCTTTTCCAAAGGAATGTCTGTAAATAAGCCAGGCAAAGAGACTGTCTGATTGAAATCATTTGACTATGGACAATTTAGTCAAATTTGCTAAAAGAACATAAGGGGTTTGTTTCTGTTGGAACTTAACTGCCCCAAATATATAAAGGGAATGTAACCTATGGAACCATAGCGCAGTGTCAGGGATGTTAAGAGAAAAGAATGTGCCTGTGTATTTATACGTTGTGTAAATATGTGAGATTTTAAGGACCTAACTCAACACTCCTGGTTTGTAGGTTTAAGATTAATTGGTTTTGTTTTGTTTTCAAATAGTACCACTAACATCCATCTGAATCTTTCATTCAAAGTTGCAAAACTGCCAGACACGGGTAACTGGTGGTGTTTGGCTTTGGTATTTAGCATTTAACTCTCAAGGTACCTCAATGCTTTATAAAGTTCAATATCTTTTCAAAGACCAAAGTGGTGACTGCAGCAGAGCAGTCAAAACCAGGAGAAGGGGAAGAGATTTTGGATTTGGTTTTTGGTAACAAAATAGTAGATAAGAACTGTAGTAAAAGAATAAGAAATTAAAAAAGACAGTGCCCCTCTGGAGCAACAGCAGGGGTGACGTGCACAAAACAAAAAGAAGCAATGTTAGAAACACTGAGCCTTAGGTGGCTCTGAGTAATCAGACTGTCACTTTAATAAAGGTACTTAAACTCTGAACACAAAGAAACAGTTACACCTTATGTAAAAATTATGTAAGCAGAGTCAGGATGAGCTCTACCCTGACATCTGGTGGTGAATTATGGCGAGTGTGGAAAAGAACTCCAGGGGCTGATCTTGTTTGCATAGGCACACCCACCCGCCTGGCATGAGACAACAGCAACTGATAGTGGTTACTTTCGCTGGTGTGGGATCCCCAGTTTCTCTGTTATTGGGGCAGGAAGAATAAAGTTTTGTTACCCTGATTCTGTGAATCAAGGCCAGTGGAACTGTTGTATGACAGAAGGACTCACCATTACCTAAGTAGTACTTGCTTGACAAGGGGCATGGGTTACAAAACCCTGTGAATTGAGAGAGGATGGGGGTAGGCATTTTGTATCTGATGGTATGGGCCCCTTTGAGGGCTTGAAACACCAATTGCACCACTTCTTCTCTCCACTGTTGAATGTCAGAGCTAACTTTGATTCCATTAGGAATCTAGTTACAGGCTGCTGAGCTGAATTCACTTTGGGCCAAGGGTGCTCCAGCACTGGGGCTCCCCTACTATACTATGAGCTGAAATCGCTAAGAGCTAAAGTTACTAAGAGCTGAGATCACTGAGTGCTGTGTTAACTAGTGGGGGAGCCTGAAGCTATATTGCTAAGCAGCTGGTGGAGCAATTTGTGGGGACGACTGGAGGAGCAGCGAGCGGCGCAGAGCCTTGCGGGGCCGGTTGGAGCGGCCCACGGAACGGTGAGCGGAGCTGTTTGCGGGGACGGCTGGAGTGGCTCACAGGTCGGTGAGCGGAGCAAAGCAGAGCAGCTTGTAGAGCGGAGCAGTTCGTGGGATGGCAGGAAGTGGACTGGCTCGTGGTGAAGGCTGCGGCGGAACCCCACGGAGAGACGGCCTCAGATCAGGTAAGGTGCCCCTTAACACCCTGCGTGCCCCCCTTTTACTCTGGGGCTGCACTGACCAGGGACAGAGACTTTGGGGGTTGTTGGACTTTTGGGACTTTGGGTGGTTGCTGGACCCAAGAGACTTTGGGTGATTTTTGGGTTGCTGGATTCAAGAACCAAAGGGAAAGGACACGGCCCAATTTGCTGGGGTGGGTCTTTTGCTCATGGTTTGTGTTATTAATCCTATTTGTGGTGTTTTTCCAATTTAATGCTGATGTCGTTTACCTCATTATTAAACATTTTCTGCTACACTCAGACTCTGTGCTTGCGAGAGGGGAAGTATTGCCTCTTAGAGGTACCCAGGGGGTGGTATGTAATTGTCCCAGGTCACTGGGTGGGGGCTCAAGCCGGTTTTGCATTGTGTTATTGAAACGGAACCCCTAGATACAGAACCCGGCCCTTGTTGCTGCCAACTCTGACGGGCAGAAGGATTACAATTAATATAGCTAATATGTTATAGAAGTTAAACTATGAAAGAAATGTGCATTTTCCCCAGGACATGTGCAGTGTATATTGTAAAAGGGGTAAAAGAAATGCAAACAAAACATGCTACTTAATTAAAATCCTATTAGGGCTCCAAAAGGAGCCATAGTAGGTTGTGTTTTCTTTTTCAGATCTGTGTGTTCTGGAAGCAGGAGTTAAAAGTGAAAAGTAATCAGAACTCGGGTGGAAGTTGATTGTGTCCCTTTTAAGACAGAGTCTCTGAGCTGCTGCTGGCTTTGGATCCAAAGGCAAGCCAGAAAGCGCCTGTGTTAATGCAAATTACCGAACTGACAGAGGAAGGAGAGAACTGCCCATACATGGCAGCACAAAGAAGCTGCAGATAAAGAACACACCTGGTCAGCAAACAAACTACCTGAAACCAAAAGGCTCAAATTCTGACCCTCCAGAGGAAGGTGGAGAAAGGAGTCAAACCTAAGAATGAGAGAGGAACAGGCTAACCCTAAGTAGAAAATTCAATATGCAGGGCTGAAATCTGAAGACAGGTACAAAAGGGGTCTGCTCATATGCATGACACCCCTACCTTTTAATTCACCCAAACCCCAAGGATAGAGTTCATGGGATAACAAGATGCCGTTAATAGATTAGATGCTAATGGTATTGTTACTATTAAACATTGGAATACATTTAATGTTAATAAGTACCCCTGTAACAATGGATAGTGTGTATGATAAAACAAAACAAAAATCCCACCTTTACGGTCATATGGTAATGATGCTTCTCAGCTATTACCGGTGACTAAACTTTACACTTCGCACAGCAGAGAAACATTACAAACCTGGCCTGCCTGTAGAGCAGAAACACAGGAGAGTATGGGGGTGATTCCTCTGGTTTGCCTGCAATCAGCAAGGGTATTTATAAAAGAAAGGGATATTTTAAGCAATAATCTGCCACCCCAAAAGGGGTAGAAACATGTTGTTTTTGTCTTTCAGAAAACCAGAAAAAGCTGATGCCAGCTGAAGAGCAACCCAGAATACCATGGATCTACTGTCGCGACAAAAATTGTGTTTTGTGTTTTATGTTTTGTCTTGTGTTGTTTTTCTTGTTGCTAGCATTGTTGTGTATTGAAAACTACCAATGATGCAGAAGGGCAGAGGTCAAGGAATGCCAGTCTGTTAACAGGGAAACATCCTCAGGTAGCAAACACCATATTAGAAGGGATTGGTTTTGGAGCAGGAATTATAAATACTGTAGACTTAGAGGTAATTAAGAATAAGTTCCTTGTCACAACTGCGAGATAGTCTCATTCACAAGCGGGCAGCTACTACTGTGGATTTGCAAAAACAATGAGGAGTCCTTGTGGCACCTTAGAGACTAACAAATTTATCTGGGCATAAGCTTTCGTGGGCTATAGCCCACTTCATCAGATGCATGGAGTGGAAAATACAGTAGGGATATATATACAGAGTACATGAAAAGATGGGGGTTGCCTTACCAATTCTAACAAGACAATTCAATTAACGTGGGCTATTATCAGCAGGAGGAAAAATCACTTTTGTAGTGGTAATGCGGGTGGCCCATTTCAAACAGTTGACAAGAAGGTGTGAGTAACTGTAGGGGTATATACGTGATCTATGCCATCATGTGCCAGCAACGCCCCTCTGCCATGTACATTGGTCAAACCGGACAGTCTCTACACAAAAGAATAAATGGAAACAAATCAGACATCAAGAATTGTAACATTCAAAAACGAGTTGGAGAACACTTCAACCTCCCTGGACACTCAATTACAGACTTAAAAGTGGCCATTCTTCAACAAAAAAACTTCAAAAACAGACTCCAACGAGAAACTGCAGAACTGGAATTAATTTGCAAACTGGACACCATCAAATTAGGCCTGAATAAAGACTGGGAGTGGATCGGTCATTACACAAACTAAAAACTATTTCCACACGCTAATTTCCCCCCCCCACCGTTACTCACACCTTCTTGTTCTTATGTTGTTCTTATGACTTGGGTGTCTGGGTGGAGGCCTGAGGCTGGGTTGCTTTAAGGGAACTCTTCTCGACCTGCTGCTCACAAACCGGGAAGAATTAGTAGGGGAAGCAAAAGTGGATGGGAACCTGGGAGGCAGTGACCATGAGATGGTCGAGTTCAGGATCCTGACACAAGGAAGAAAGGAGAGCAGCAGAATACGGACCCTGGACTTCAGAAAAGCAGACTTTGACTCCCTAGGGAACTGATGGGCAGGATCCTCTGGGAGAATAACATGAGGGGGAAAGGAGTCCAGGAGAGCTGGCTGTATTCTAAAGAAGCCTTATTGAGGTTGCAGGAAAAAAACATCCCAAAGTGTAGAAAGAACAGTAAATATGGCAGGCGACCAGCTTGGCTTAACAGTGAAATCCTTGCTGACCTTAAACGCAAAAAAGAAGCTTATAAGAAGTGGAAGATTGGACAAAAGACCAGGGAGGAGTATAAAAATATTAAGAGTAACAAGACGGGTTTCTTCAGGTATGTTAGCAACAAGAAGAAAGTCAAGGAAAGTGTGGGCCCCTTACTGAATAAGAGAGGCAACCTAGTGACCGAGGATGTGGAAAAAGCTAATGTACTCAATGATTTTTTTTGCCTCTGTCTTCACAGACAAGGTCAGCTCCCAGACTGCTGTGCTGGGCAGCACAGTATGGGGAGGAGGTGACCAGCCCTCTGTGGAGAAAGAAGTGGTTCGGGACTATTTAGAAAAACTGGATGAGCACAAGTCCATGGGGCCGGATGCGCTGCATCCAAGGGTGCTAAAGGAGTTGGCGGATGAGATTGCAGAGCCATTGGCCATTATCTTTGAAAACTCATGGCGATCGGGGGAGGTCCCGGATGACTGGAAAAAGGCTAATGTAGTGCCCATCGTTAAAAAAGGGAAGGAGGAGGATCCGGGGAACTGCAGGCCAGTGAGCCATCACTTTTTTCCACAATGAATATAAACAAGTCAAAATCCCGAACACAACTATCTGATGCTCACCTTGCTACAATCCTGAAGGGTTCAACTGCTCAGTCACTGAGGCCAAACATCAACAAACTGACAGAACTGAAGCGTTGCCAGGTGTCTGGCAAACTCTACAAACTCTCTGGCAGGCGAAGAATTGTATAAAGTTGTATAAAGAACGAGGAGTCCTTGTGGCACCTTAGAGACTAACACGTTTATTTGAGCATAAGCTTTCGTGGGCTAAAACCCACTTCATCGGATGCATGCAGTGGAAAATACAGTAGGAAGATATATACACACAGAGGACATGAAAAAATGGGTGTTACCATACCAACTCTAACGAGAGTAATCAGTTAAGGTGAGCTATTATCAGCAGGAGAAAAATAAACTTTTGTAGTGATAATCAGGATGGCCTATTTCCAACAGTTGACAAGAAGGCACCTCTTGCCCTTCCTGGCTTTAAACAACTTTTGCAACCTCATTGTCACGCTTGCTTGCGGATTTCTGCTCTGTTCTGTCGCCGTCACGTGCTCACGCACACGTATCCCGCTGTGGAGAAGCCAGCGCCCACCCACCCCAGAGATCATATGGGCCAGCGTCCTCACACTGACTGTAAACCGATGGTCTGGGGGAGCCAGAGCCATGGGGCAGGTCTGTGGATAAGACCTTCACCATGTGAGGTGGATTTGGACCCTCAGCCACTCCCAGATTCTCAGGTGGTGACACTGGCCAAGGGCTCTGGAGAAGGGTAACACCACTGGCACGCCCCCCTCATAGATTCATAGATTCTAGGACTGGAAGGGACCTCGAGAGGTCAT
>NW_020690625.1:0-3333 GCF_002925995.2 Terrapene triunguis
GGGGTGTGTGTGTGTGTGTGTGTGTGTGTCAGTGGCCGGATTTCAGTCCTTGGTGCCCCTTCAGGGACGGGGGGGGAGGGGGGGCGGAGCAGTTTGTCCCAGCTGCACTGAGCCTGGGGCAGGGGGTGGGAGGGGCCTTCCCCGCCCTGGACAGGGAATGGGGGGGCAGGGGGAGCACAAGGGGTCTCTTCCCCCCACATCATGTTGCTAGCATGCAAATCCCTGGTCTCCTCGCACGCTTGGGCCCCTGCCTGTCGCACGCACCCCAGTCCCCCCCCCAGTGCCCCCATTCTGCGCCAGGTCCCCCCCATTCTGCCCCAGTCCCCCCCCAGCACCCCCATTCTGGCCCAGGTCCCGCCCATTCTGCCCCAGGTCCCCCCCAGTGCCCCCATTCTGCCCCAGGTCCCGTGCTCTAGGTTCCCCCCCTTGAGCCCCCCACGCTGTGGTGTGCTCCTGGGCCCCCCCCCCAGAGCTCTCACTGTCGTGTGCCCCCCTCCCGAGGGTCTGAGCGGAGACCTCAGTGAGCCGGGGAGGGGGGGCAGAGAATCAATCTTCATCCTAAATCCTCCTCCAGATGGAGGGGAGGGTCTGGGAGCCTGGACTCCTGGGTTCTCTCCCCAGCTCTGGGAGGGGAGTGGGTCTGGTGGTTACAGCGGTTGGGTGTGGGGGCTGGGAGCCCGGACTCCTGGGTTCTCTCCCCGGAGATTGTAGGTGCTCCATCTCCTGGGTCCCCCTAACCCTGTCCCCCTTTTCTCTCTCTCTTTCTCTCAGGCCTCAGACATGCCCTCCCTCCTGGCCCCCTTCCTCCTCCTCCTCCTCGCCCCTCCCTGCCCCTCCCACCCCTACCCCTCCTTCTCCGCCCCCAACGCCACCTTCAACCACCTGGCGCTCGCCAGCGGCTCGGGGACTGTGTACGTGGGGGCCGTGAACGCCCTGTACCAGCTGACGCCGGAGCTGGGGCTGGAGGGGCGGGCGCGGACCGGGCCGGAGCTGGACAGCCCCGAGTGCCTCCCCTTCCGGGACCCCCAGGACTGCCCCCAAGCCCGCCCCACGGACAACGCCAACAAGCTGCTGCTGCCCAACGAGGCGGCCGGGGAGCTGGTGGTCTGCGGGCAGCTGGCGCAGGGGCTGTGCGAGAAGCGGGCGCTGGCCGACGTGGGCCGGGTGCTCTACCGGCCCGAGGAGCCGGGCGACAGCCAGTTCGTGGCGGCCAACGAGCCGCGGGTGGCCACGGTGGGCGTGCTCGGGCGGCAGGCCGGGCGGGACCTGCTCTTCGTGGGGCGCGGGCTGACGGGGAAGCTCTCCGGCGGGATCCCGCCCGTCACCATCCGGCCCCTGGCAGGGCCCGGCGCCTTCTCCAGCGAGGGGATGGGCAAGCTGGTGGTGGGCGACTTCTCCGACTACAACAACAGCTACGCGGGGGCCTACGCGGCCGGCGGGCACGTCTACCTGCTCTTCTCCCGCCGCGGCACCAAGGGGCAGCTGGACTATCGCCCCTACCTGGCCCGCCTCTGCGCCGGCGACCTGCACCTCTACTCCTACGCCGAGGTGCCGCTGGAGTGCCGGGACCCCCGCGGGCGCCACTACAACCTGGCCCGGGCCGGGCAGCTAGCCCAGCTGGCGCCCCCCGGGGGGGACGTGCTCTTCGTGCTGGCGGCCGTGGGGCAGGGGGCCACGGCCACCCCCGGCCCGCAGACGGCCCTGTGCGCCTTCCCGCTGGCCCAGCTGGACGCGGCCGTGGAGAGGACCCGGCGGGCGTGTTACACGGCGGGGGGCCGGGGGCCGGGGGGCCGGGAGGAGGCGGCCATCGAGTACGGGGTGACGTCCCGCTGCGCCGAGCTGCCCAAGGTCTGTGCGGGGCAGCGCCTGTGTCCTGGTGCCAGACGAGGGGTCCCCGGGTGACCAGCCCCCCGTCCTGTCCCGGAGGGGTCCCCGGGTGACCAGTCCCCCACCCCGTCCCAGAGGGGTCCCTGGATAACCGACCCCCTGTCCCGCCCCGACGGGTCCCCGGGTAACCGGCCCCCACCCTGCCCCTGATGGGGCCCCGGATACCCAGGCCCGTTGCTCACCCCTGCGTGTCTCGCCCCAGGAGTCCCCGGACGTTTACCCCTGCGGAGACGAGCACACCCCCAGCCCCATCGCCGGCCGTGTGCCCGTGGAAGCCGGCGCCCTGGTGACTGGGCTGCCGACGCTCACAGCCGTGGCAGCAATGGCGGAAGCCGGACACACCATCGCCTTCCTCGGAGACGGGATGGGGCAGCTGCACAAGGTGTGTGTGGGGGGCTCCACCCCAGAGCTGGTGCATCTCAGCAGGGCCGTGTGTGGGCTGAGGCCGCTGGAGAGGGGGCTGCCCCCCCCTTGTGCCTAACCCCCTCCCCATCCCCCATGCAGGTGTATCTGAACTCCTCCGTGGGGCAGGTGTACAGCTCCGTGCGCCTCGGCCAGCGCTCCCCCGTCAGCCCCGATCTCCTCCTGGACGGCAGCGGGACCCATCTCTACGCCATGACGGAGTCCCAGGTGCCCCCCGACCCCTCCCTGGTCTAGGGCAGAGGTGGCTGCGAGGCTGCTCCGCCTCAGAGGCGGCTGCGTCTCGGGGGGGTTGGGGGGGGGCTGGACGGGTGGGGCCAGGCTGCTCCGCCCCAGAGGTGGCTGCGTCTCGGGGTGGCTGGGGGGGGGGGCTGGACAGGTGGGGCTAGGCTGCTCCGCCCCAGAGGCGACTGCATCTTCGGGGGGGGGCCGGGCGGGTGGGGCCAGGCTGCTCCGCCCCAGAGGCGACTGCATCTTTGGGGGGGGGTGTCACGGAGTATGGGGGGACTCAGGGCCCTGCACCCCCGGCGTCCTGCGATTCACCATGACTCTCAGCCAGCCAGTAAAGCAGAAGGTTTATTTAGATGACAGGAATACAGTCCAAGACAGGCCTTGCAGGCACAGACAACAGGATACCCCACAGTTAGGTCCATCTTGGGGTCCTTGGGCACCCCAGCTCCCCCTCCGGAGGTCAGAGCCCTCCCTGCCTCCCAGCCACCTCACCAGCCAGCTTCCCAGACTCTACCTTCAGCCACCCCACCCACAGCCTTTGTTCAGTCTCCCGGGCAAAGGTGTCACCTGGTCCCAGCCCCCTCCTGGGTTCTCATGTTACAGGCTCAGGTATTTTCAGTCAGTCTCCCATCCCCCAATGCCGACCATCCCAGCCACACTCCCCTGTCAGCATTCACAGACCACAGTAAGAACAGACCCAGTTCGTCACATCTCCCCCCTTCGAGACCGAACTGAGCGGGGTCACTTCAGCCAGTGACCCGGGGAAGTTCGAACCTACCCCCGTTCCCATGGATG
>NW_020690626.1:0-643 GCF_002925995.2 Terrapene triunguis
TACAATATAAACCCCACTCACTCCACATTCACACTCCTTTCATGCTACGCCAGAGTCTGAAGATCCGAAGGAAATCCCGATGGCCAGTCGAAATTCAGTCCGATCACAAGGCATGGGGAGCCCCACGTTACACGCTTTTTCTTTTTCAGGGCTCTGGGTCGGTGTCTGCTCCGACTTCAGCTATAGCAAACAACCTTTTTTATAGACGAATCTGTCGCGTCATTAGCTCTTTGTCTGTTTACTTAGGCTTTCCCCATAATTCCAGGACAGCAGTTCCAGGCAGGCTGCCATAATCCAGGACATTCCATTTCCTCTTATGGACATGACAAAGTTTATTTTGCATGACAATTCTTTACTGCTCATAACCTTAAGTCCTTGCTTCAGCTGCCAGCACACAACTCACATGCACATACAGCATTTATACTAGGCCCGTATGGCCTATAGCGTATTACAACATATACATCACAACAGTCCCAGACTGAGGAGAGATCTGATGCAGTTTATGGCTCAAAAGTCATGGGTTGAGATTCACTGAACTAATGGAAATCTGAGATACCATTCTGTTTAATGCAACAGAGGGTCCTGTGGCACCTTTAAGACTAACAGAAGTATTGGGAGCATAAGCTTTCGTGGGTAAGAACCT
>NW_020690626.1:743-2344 GCF_002925995.2 Terrapene triunguis
AGACTAACAGAAGTATTGGGAGCATAAGCTTTCGTGGGTAAGAACCTCACTTCTGTTTAATGTGTTCCCTAACAACATCTATTGATCTAGTTGGATTTACTAGAAAAGGGCACCTATCCATATACTCTAGCTGCCCTGCACAGTTATCAAGAGCTATATATGGTCTACAAATATAGATACAAATATATGAACATAACAGTTACTTCAATTTTCTTATTTATGTTTAGCACTGTGTATATATTTGGAGGGTTCAACAGTCTCCTCCTGAGCGATATCCTGAGGTATACACCAGAAAGCTGTGAAGCTTATGACAATGAGACATCTTGCTTGAGAGCAGGTCCTGGAATCAGGTGTGTGTGGAACACCACTTTTTCTCTGTGTGTCCCATGGGAAAGAGCAACAGTAGAGCAACAACAAAAAGTTTTCGAAGAATGTCCTTCTAAACCAGGTATGTATGCATTACACTTCCATAACATAGACACATATATTTGTGTTAAGATGCACTACCACCAAAACAAGATACTCCACTGCACATGCTTCTCCATCTGAGGAGAGTATAAAAGAACAAACATCACATGACCAATGTATAGTCACGTATCCTAATGCACTACTGGAAGGTACTCAGATACAATGGTGATGAGTGTGGTATAAAAGCGTATATAGAATAGACTTCTACTTTTTTCTTTCCATACTGTTTCAAATCATCTCTGTTCCTCCTCACATTTTTGTACATTATTGTTCACTAAATAGCCAAAGTCAGGGACTGTGGGCCAAGATTCTATATGATATGAACTTCAGAACTGTGACTACTCTATTGGGTATGCCAAATCTTTTCACTACTGCCATTATAAACTTCAGGTTATTTCTTGAAAATATTCAGCATTCCAAGAGTTAGCAAAAAGATAAACGAGTAAAAATCCAGGAGTTGGCTCTCTGTGGTCCCAAAAATAATTTGAATGTGTTCAGTATTTGTTTCTTCTAGCAGTAAACATCAACAGTGTGTGCATTAGCAAGCTATTGCTACATACCTTGTGAAGAAGGTGCACCTGTAGACTTCTAATAAACAGCCTCATGTGTATTACTGTGAGAGCATGACTTTAATTTTGTTTTAATAAAAACTGGACAGTTTACAAATTAAATGCTACAGTAAAGTGATAGAAATGGCTTGAGGGCCACAGACTGCTGCTGAAATGATTGCTTGGCAGTTTGGGGTGTGGACAGTTAAAACTCCTCAATTTTTCTCCTTTAAACATCTACCCAACTCAGACTATTGCTATTATCTTTGCTCCTTTATTAAATTTCCCAATAGGAGCCAGGCTTGGACCATTGTTCCATAGAAAATGACTGAGATTTGTCATTGTGAGAGCCACCAACTCTGTTGACAAGCACCATTGGGACAGATTGGACAGGGCCATGCTGCACTCCTTTGTGCTCATCAAGAGAGGAGGTGTCATCAGATGATTGTTGCTATCACTTTTTCAACTAGAGTGGGGAGAGGGGGCTCATAGAGTTACCAATCTTTGAGCAGTTTCTTTGAACTACATTTAATTCTAGCCTCCGTTTATTAAATTTTCTAACAGCTATCAAGTCTGTAGTAGTTT